>NW_026623327.1:1461929-1490048 GCF_030028575.1 Malurus melanocephalus | reverse complement strand
CAAGTATCTTAAAAGAAGTTTCTTTTTAATTRTAACTTATTTATACAATTTTTATTATAATGTATAAAACTTAATATTTAAAACAGAAATAATTTCAATCTCTAACAGTTTCTGACGGTCTTAACACCCCATCCATGTGCCCATCCACCTCCTCCCCAGCCTCTGAGATGATGGGCTGSGACAGGCACTCACACTAGTTAGGCATTCTAGCTCCTTGCTTCCCATGATACCATTCCATCACCTGGATTCCCAGGTTTAAACAACCTACACTCGCATATTGGGCCAATCTTGCTGCCAGTATGCAAAGACAACTGCAACAGGTATTTCTAAATAATAATAAAACTGATGATACCAGCTGAGTACGACTCTAACTCTGACAATTTTGCACATGATGGCAGAAAGCAAAACACGTCTGCATTCTCCCTCCAGGAGCTCTCTAATCATCAAGAAAAGGGAGATAAGGAAATGCACCTACAAAATAATTGACAGAGCTTTGCCCCACTGTGGTGTGGAGAGATATGGCCTATCAAATGGGGCACCAGTCTGGGCATAGGAGACTTTGGTTCAATTTCCAGCTGTGTTAGGACTCTAATAGGCAGTCTTAAGTAAATTGTGTCTGTGCACCTTGAAAGAGATTTTATTTCTTCTTGGTTTTGTCTTGTAAAACACTAAATGCCACAGATATGAAAGGTAGGTATTATTATGTTTCCCAGCTTTATGTGAAAATGTATCCTTCCATGTCAGTGGCACTGGTCCTTCGTTGTTTATCATGTACTTTTCCATCATCCAACAACAGATGTACTTTCTGGATAGTCTTCAAGATTGTTTTACAGAGCACTTGAGACTATTTTGTTTTAATTTTATTTCTTTTGTTGTTTATYTTCTTTAAACATTTTAACCTTRGGGATTTGGCTAGGCTACAACTATTAAAAATTATACAGCAATATGTAGTGTCTGTTTTCCATTTAAGTTAACTTTTGCAAAAATAAATCTCAAAGGATTGAGTATACCTTCTCCACTTTTCTGATTCTCTCCCCATGAATGCTGCTTTTTGTCTGGGCAACATCTCTTTCCTTTGTAGAATGATTATTAAAGCCAAATGTTGCTTGAAATATGAAATAYATTTGCCTTGCTCCTAGAATTGAGAGCATAGTGATTTCCTTACTTTCCTGTTTGTCCAAGTTCTGTCATCAGGTTTACATAAACAAGTCAGGTAGTCTTTCTTGAGACCAAGGAGATGATGACAGGAAGAAAGCAGACCAGAATGAAGTTGCAGAAAATAGGACCTTTTTAAAAAAAACCCAGTGAATTTCTCTAGTCTCCATTTCAGAGAGGCCCAAACTGCTAAAATAAACTTCATCTACAAAAATCCTGGTTAATCCAGGTCATGACCTTGCTTTCATTCCCATCCCCTGTCCTTTACTATTCTTAAAGCCACAGCATTTCAAAAATTAYGTATTTTTGCATCTTAAATTTGATCCAGAATTTAGAAAGCTCTGGAAAGGTTGAAGCCAATCACAATTTGCAAAGGAAAAAAAATCCTGTGATCCACTGTAGCAAAAGGAAACGAAAGGATTACAAAATTGCTTCAAAATAATGCCATAAACTTCCAAAACTCTGTTGGAGTTGCAACTGTGCAGCTCCCATTCCATTTTATAGAAGCTGTGTGTCTGTGTTGAGGAAGCTGCTCTGAGGAACCTCAGTCTGCGTCCCTAATGCCAACATCAAACTTCCAATTTATTGCTTTGTTTAACTTCACTCTGGTCACTAACTGATTTCCAAATGCTATAAATCCAGAGCAGCTTCAAATGCCAATCTTGACAAAGAACTGAAATAGTTTCAGAAACAATACCTTTCTTTTTTTTTTCTCTATAAAACATAGACTGGGAAAGAGGGTTAAAATATGATGTACTTCACATATTCARTTGAGAGCAGGGTAAGAGTCAGCCTGGGAATATTTAGGTAAGCCCAAAAAGCAACACTGGCAAGAGAAAAAAAAGAAATCTAACCTGTTCCTATTCATCACAATTATTTCTGACCCRCAGATTAAACCTAAAAAACTTTGAGAAGCTCTAAAGATATAATTATCTACAATTCTCCYTCCATTAAACTGGCATTTTACTGAATGTGGATCCATTAGGACAAAAAATTACATTTCAAACCCCCAAATTTTATGTGCACACTTGGAGGCCAATTGCTTCCCTCTCTGAACCTCAGTCCTGGCACTGAATTAACAATTATTTCAACTAAATTGCTTTTTGAGGGGTAAATTTCAGATACTCTCTCCTTTTCTTTCGTTATTTTGCCTGAGGGTTTGCATGGCCACAAAAACGAACTAAAATAAAAATAAGTCAAGCTTTCCAGTGGGGCCAAACCAAGTTTCTCTCTCTGCGACTGATGAAGAACTTCTGTGGGTGTTTCACAAATCCACTGGTGGTTTTTCCCAGCCCTGCAAAAACAAGATTCCCATGAGCCATCACCATGGGATCATCACTTTGCAAGACAGTTACAAAATACCCACAACCCCCAATACAAACAGCAAAACACACCAGCTAACAAAAACCACCTTGTTAGATCATGGCTGGAAGTTGCTTACGGATGTGAGGATGAAAATGGGTGGCACAACATGTTCTGAGACAATTCTGCACAAACCCCTCAGTTCACTTGAACAGGTTTGTGTTTTCTAAGGCCAGTATTTACTAGTGTACATACCTTGCAAAATAATAAGTGAAAGCTTTATTGATGACCAGAACATGATTTAACTCCTGGATTGCTGGCAGTTGCCAAACATGGTGTTAAAAAAAAAAAAAATGCCTGTTTCCTTCACAAAATTAATTTCCAGGATTTGTGGGCTGATATAAACCCTGCTTACTATCTTCAAAAAGGACATAACTAGGACAAAYCTTATAAAAGTCACAAAATTAGTTAGCTGCTATGATTTAAGTACCTATTTCCTTAAATAATTGATAACTGGTGCTACCAATTATGCAGGAGAGAGGATTTTTCACTGTAATTTCAAAGATGCAAATAGATTTTACCAACATATTCCAGACTAAAAWCCCCACAGAATGTAATAGGATAGAGTTCACATGCATGTTTATTTTCTGATGGATTGAGTTAATGACTGGCAAGTACAAAGAGCTCTTTAAATCTTCACATAAAGTGCCAGATTCCATAACTATGAAAGCAGAGAATGTGTATTCTCTCATTCCATCATTCTAAGGGAGTTCATGGGATCCCACCTCTGGGTCTATCTGTCAGAAGCAAAGAGGAAACAGCAGCCTGTGAGAAGGCAGTGAAACAGTGGCAAAATGCTGGGGTTGGTTGAGAGAAGTGATGGAGGGAAACTGTATATTACCAGAATAATTCRGCATCTGGAAATAAAAATCTCTCAAAAAATGCATACTCCACTTTAATTCCTTCCAATTAATTCTCACAGACTCTGTGTCATCTCATTTTCCCTATGTAAGAATTTAGCATTCTGTAAATTAATAGCAAYTTTTTACTAACTGATATTTTTAGGCATTCACTGCATCATTTTCAATTCTGCATAGTATAAGCCTTTTGTGTATGTACAGAGAGTAGTATCAGAAATAAAAATGAGATCAAACATTATTTCAAACATAAATATAAAACCTCTCTTCTTTCTTCCTATTTACTTTCTTTTTCCTTGACAGCCATCTTCTTCTGCCTCCATCCCCTTTTCACAAATCTTTACATTTCATTTCCCTAGTTTTTGTCAGCCTTTCCTGTTCCCTCCCTCCCCCACGTCTTTTATTCACTCTTACTCTCCTGTTTTGCTTTTGTTTGGACTGTTCTTAGCACTATTTGAGTGAATACAAGCTGAATGGATACCACAGGCACTGACCACTTCTACTGTGCTGCAATAAACAATACTTTGCATTTTCACTGTTGCTGCTGCTGATGCTTAGAACAATGTATTGTGCTCAGATTAGACTCACTTCACGTATATATTGTTTCACTTAATAGAAAGCAATTTCATGTTTGTTGCAGAAGCTTCAAAGGAATGTTTGAGCAGAGAAAAAAAAAAAAAAATAAAAAAATGAAAAAAAAAAAAAAAAGGAAGAGTCTGTCCTTGCAAGAGTACACACTGCATGTATACATGAAGTAGAAGATTATAATTTTGAGATCTCAGACATACAAGGGATGGGGAAAATTATTTTTATTCCACATGTGGTAGAGGCTAAATGTCCTAGTGAATTCAGTTCCCACTTCATCAATTCAATTAAGGAACAGTCCTAACATACCCTGATACAAGCCAACCTTTCCTCTCAAAGCCTCTCTTCTCTTGGTCTTCCCCTTCCTCCTTGGCTGGCCTCTGGATCCCAGAATAAGTAGAATGAGGAGGAAAAAGCAAAGAAGTAGGACCGGCACAGAAGTATGACTGTTGTATTCAGAGGTTTACGGAAATGTTTTTTCTGGGGCACAGATAAAGCTAGGATAATTCAGACCTTAAATTATRAAAGCAATATTTTAAATAATTTAAATAATGTCCTGTCATATGTGTGTTTGAGAGAATGGGAAGGAAAGCACTTTAGCTCCAATTAATCTGTTATCAATTCTGGGARTATCAAATCTATGAATGCTGAATCCATCCAGGGGATAACTTCTCCAMTGAAATTGAGCCTTACTGGAGGAAAAGGTTATACATGCCTCTGTTAACACACATATGGAAGAAAGGTTGATGAATAGAAAGARGTGGAACAAAAGTGAAGAGATACAAAGGAAGTTAATTTAAGTAGTTGAYTTGAAAACATAGGGCATATTTATTGTTCCTAACCTTCTTTGTACTGTACAGTAACAGCAGGATGAATTCTTCTTGATGATGATGATAATGTCAGTTTGGTTTTAGCCCAGGTACTGCATTATCAAAGCATTTTATCTGTACATTTTTCATTTTCATTATTACAGGGGTTGTTGCAAAGGAGGTTATTTTTATGTTAATGTTCTTACCCATTTCATCTCCATCAAAATTCCTTTCCTTTAAGCTCCTCTTAGGAGAATTTGGCAGATATTCCTCTCTCTATAAAGACATAGGGAAAAGGTCCCTCTTCCTCTTAAATTATACTTAGGTCTTGCTAGGTATAGAGGAGGAAGTGCAGAACAATGGCAAAGCACAATAATTATGATGGTAAAGATAGGGTCCTTGCTCATTTAAAGCTAATCCAACGATCATAAACCACAAGCAGATTYGAACCTGCATTGGAAACAATTGTTACTTTGCCCATCTGTTTGTCTCTTCCAAACACATGCTTATTCAAGTCATGAATACTTCAGCAAAACAGTTTTATTTACTTCACTCAGTGTGGTCCTTCCCACACCCATRGAGTATTTCCTGATACAGTTTCCTTTAGAGGAAGGTTCCATAAAAGCCAACTTGACGTGTTGTCTCTTGGTGGTGATGCAAACCCAAATGCTGCTGCTCTTTAGAATGCACTCTTTACTGAGGCAATATAATATTAATCTTATTATCACTACCTATAATTTACTTTTGGCAGCACTGGAAGGCCTCCCTGCCCACTGCAGGGAAAACAGCCAATTTATTTAATACTGAAGTAAGGCTGGCTCCAGAGAAACTGATGATTCCCTCTTAACATTTGAAGGAGAGCAGGGGCAGGGGATAGAGAATACACCTTTTTCTTTTCAACTTTTCCCCTTTTGGATTTACATCACCCTTGCACATTCAAAAGAACAGGAGAACCARTGATCCCCTTGTGAACTGACACTGAAATGGTTTCACAGAGATGCCTGCAGAGGTGTTCAAACTCCAGCTGCTCATTTCCCCTCATGGTTTGCATTTTGCTCAGCTTCATCAGCGGGGGATRAGATGCATGAGGCTGCTCATGATGMAACATCTCCCACAAWGWAAAARTATCATAAAAGAAATTATGAACAGGTTTAAATACAAAATGTAATTCATAATAACTTCATTTGAACTGGGAAAACACCTGTATTTATTCTCTCTATATGCATTTTTTTTTTTAAGCACACAAGAAGGCATGGAAGTGGTTATGAGAGATTTGAATAGATAAATGGTAAACGGGTTGTGGAGACCAATAGTTCTGTTCAAACCATGTGAAAGCTGTAAGGTCATAGTGAATCACAGCAATAAAGATTGGCAGCCTAAAATAAATGAATTTACAGTGTTGAATCATGATCTAGTTTTTGYRTCACCTGTTTGTTTCTCCYAGTAGAAAATGAAYACAAAAAGCATCRCTGATCGCAATTCTTGCAGTAGAGRTCAGAAGGAGAAGAATGSATTTGAAARTTAAATTAWTTTWGCATTCTTACAGTCTGTGTAGTCAGGTGTCCAAAAACAGAAAAAAAACCCACCTTTGTAGGAACACCAAAATATAAGTCTATATTTACACGTTTTACATGAAAAAATATCATCATCATATCTCTGTAATTAAAATCTTTATTAAAAGATAGTTTTGTTCTGCAGRCATGAGGTAACAGTTTAGAAAGAGGTTCATAAAGCCCTGTGGCAAGACCTGGGCTCAGCAGATGGGATCAGAGCATTCCTGTTCTCTGAGAGCAGGAATGGCCGGGGAATTGTAGCAGAGAACAGCAGAGGTGAGTGAAGGCTCTGTGCTGAGAGCACCAAACAAAACAGTGGGTGCCCCTTCATGTTTGTCCTGGCACRACAATTCCATAAAAACCTGCACTCTTCACCTGGTGTCTTTCACAAACATTACAGGAAACTGCTTGTTTTGCTTCTGTAAAACACTTTTCTGGAGGGTTGTGCATTCTTTACCAAAAATAAATAAAATAAAAAGTCTGCCGGTTCTTGTGTCCTCTCTGTCAATTACACAGCTAAAATTCTAACTATTTTAGATTATTCAATGCTACTTCAAGTTAAATCTCACAGGTCTTTGAACAATGGAGTTAATTTTTTCCAGGCCCAGAAGCAAGCCCATCACTTTTTAACCCTTGGGGTCCCATTTCCCTTTTTTACAGTTGTACTACAAGGGCAGAAGATGATTTCCCCCAAAATTAATGGGGACAATCATGCCTCATCACCTCCAAGTGGTTCACTGCTACTTGAAAATGGGAATTCTTTTTRTATTGGCCCCCAAAAGACAAAACCTTCATGTTGCAATAGAGAGGTCCACYCTTCCCATGTACTACCATTCCTTGGGATCATCCAGTTCTTCCCATATGAAATCTTTGCTCTCCYGTATACAGCCAACAAGACTTCACATCATGAACAGTTGTCACTAACATGCTCCCTTAAATATTAATAAAATTGTGAGCAAAAGAAACCTCAGGGGTGATCCTAAGAGCACTTCATTAGTAAAATTTTTCATCTCCAAGAACAAAACTTTTGACAATTTGTTATTGATCTCAGATTTCTGCTTAATATCTCCATCACCTTAAACAAAGCTAATTTTCTGCATAGTACCATTTCAAATTCATTACAAAACTCCACAAAGACCAAAATCTAATACTTTCCTTGCCTATGAAATTGGTTACCTAAAATCCTTATTTAATGAAAATATCASGTTATCTGATGTGATTGTACTTTAATAAACACATGCAGTGATATATCCCATTTTTTAATTTGCTGTCATATTTCAGTTACTGTTTCAAGAAATAATCATATTGAGGGTAATTACTGAGGCAGATGAAGGATGTGATGGGTGAACTTGAACAAGATAACTTCAAATCTTTYGGCTTCCCATCCTAAACTAGGGAAAATAGATGAGAAAAGAAGTGTTTTTTAAAGAGGAATGGTAGAAACCCCACGTCTCTAAAGCTAGGGTCATGGCAATYAGTTCTACATATTTAATATTTTTCTAACCCAGGTATTATTACTGGGTAGCACAGTGAAATTATGGATGCAGTAGAGACACTTAGGAAAAGAACGATAAATTGTTAAAATACTAAACATTCAGCCTTAGAATTAATGTTGTTATTGATGTTGTCACCTGGGAAGCACTTCTGCAAAGCATCCTAATGACAAAAGAGCACTCCATGTATTCACATATTGCTTATGTGTGAGGAGGGGCAACAGGTGACAATAGAGTAAAGGAGGAGGAAAACAAGACAGCAGCAGACTGGGCATGGTGTGGAAAAGCAGAATGTGACAATTAGGTGCTTGCTTCTTCCGGGAAAACCAAGGAAAAGCAAGATTTACAGCAGAATAAGGGGGAGAAGAAAGAAGGTAAATTCATTTTTTAGGGGTAAAAATCTTCCTGCACTAAAGGAATTGCGTTGTCGTTTTGGGGTTGTAGCAGCAGCCTGGCTTTCCCCTCGCTTTGGGAGCTGCATGCCAGGGATGTGGTGTTCTGTGACCACTTGTGTGTGGTGAGAACAGTGCCCAAAGAGGGATCAAATAATTGCATCAAAAGTTATCAGGTAAGACCCAAAGCACCCAAAAGCTTGACTGTTTTCACTTGGGATCATTAACTTCTAGCACCCATGAACTATGAAAGCAAACTTCAGCACAAGTCTCATTACTGAGGYAAAGTGGAAAGGAAAGTCCATCGTTTATTGCAAAAAGATGATTATTGTTGTTATTTTTCTTTGCTATTAAAGGAAAACCAAAATAACTCCAGCTAACACTTCAAAGAAAACAAATCTCAGAGACAAAACTGCCAAAACACTGCTCAGTATCATATCAGCTTGCAGATCTTCAAATGTGTAATTAAAAATAAGGCTTTTAAACAGTCAAGGTCATTTATGAACTTAGACAGTGGTGAATCTTTATATTTTGCTAGAGAAAGGTCTCCAGGAGCAAACTTCAAATAMATTTGAATCAGGCTCTATATGTCAATTTTTACTTTCTATTTCTATTAGTAAAAGTGTAGTAATGAAATAGAAGCTAAGGTTTCAAAAATAAAAACATTAAAATCATATCAAATAACATTATTATATTTCTCAGAATTTATTAAAAGATGTTTGAGAGGAGATTGTAATAACAAAGTTTGGTTTACACAGTAGGAAAAGAAATGTAAATTTTTAGGCATTTTTTAGACCTGAATAAGAAGGAARAAAAAACTAGCAAAATGCATCCAGAATTTTAAATGTCTTTTTTTTTTTAAAGATATATTTAATACGATTCCTACAATTTTGCTATACCCACAAGATGATTTAACTTAAAATGTAGTTATTTTTCTTATTATCCACTAAGAAATTCCATTAACCTTGGGCCTGCAATGTCAAAACAATGGTGGTGAAATCTGCAGTTTGCACTTCCAAAAACATTTAGTAAAAATATGGCTGAAAGCAATCTGCAGAAGGCATAGGGGGAGCTAATGGAAAATAATATGACAGATCAACACAAGGACTTTTTTAGAAAGAGACCACTTGTCTGCCAACATCATTGTCACAGTTACCTCTTTTTAAAATAAATTCTGAAAAATAAAGAGTAAGAAATGTTAAACTTCAGTCAGAAGGAGTCCATACTTTAAAATTAGGCCATAAATATGATTTAATACAGGATCACCTTACCTTTTTAATACAAATGTTTTAAACCTTATTTTATGCTCCACATGAATTATACATCTGCAGTACATATAATTTATAAATGATGTGGCCTTTAAGGAATTTGACAATGGTCTGATCTAAGATCAAGGGGAASTTCTCCAGAATGCTTTTAGGAATAAACATCAATCTGACAGTATAATTTTTTAGGCATTTTGAAGTGAAGTATCAATTTTTTCAGATAATTATCTGCTGGAGGTCAGTGTATGTCAGTTCCCAATCATTTTCTATTAGAGACAGAATGCAGGGAAGTTATATATGTACTAGAACAGATCTTCCCTGCATATTTATAACTAAGTAGTCCTTCAGGCTTCAGGGAGATAACACAGGTAAAACAAAGATGTTTAACCTCTTTTCSTGAGCCAGACAAGATTCATTACATGCACAAAAGCTGAGGTCTCCTGTTATGGCATTGTCCTAGCAGGGTAAATTGGTGAAAAAAGCTTAATTGAATCATGGCAAATATTCAGTGCCATTCAATTATTTGGAAAGAAACACTGTATTTTTCTGCATAAATATAGAAAAAGCTAAATTTACTTAAATGTAGAAATCAAATATATTGGTAAAGCTTGTTTGAATTTMCTTTGTCTTAACCATGTCCTTTAACTCTTCTAGGGCACCACTTCTTTCCTTTAAATGAATTCTATTCCAGATCTTTAGGTAGTGCCTTATTTTAGAATCAAATTTGATCTGTTTTGCCAYAAAGAGCTGGAGCTGCAGTCTCACTGTAGTTCATGAATGTAAACAAAACCTGGAAATTGTAAAGTAGAATATTATGTGATGCAATTATATCAGAGAGAGGTCTCCAGGAGCAAATTTCAAATTCATTTGAACCAGACTCCATATGTCAACTTTTACTTTCTGTTCCTGTAGGTAAAATTTTCATAACAATACTGAAATCCTCACAGTTACTAAAAATTCCTGTGACCTGCAAGGGGATGAAAATTCAGACTTCCCAGGACCTGGCAGTGAAGTCCTGGGATATGGTCTGTCAATCTCTTTCCAAGACCACCTGATGCTGAGTGCTACTGGTCCTGCAGCAAACAGACAGCACCAGGCAAAATTTTAAATCCAGGTTTTCAGGTTGCAAAGCAGAATGTGAGGATGGATTCTGCACCCATTGCAATCTCTGTGAGTGGCCATGGGGCTTTGAATATCCCCACGGCTCTTGGGGGGTTCTTCCCTTCTCTCTCTGGCTTGGAAGCTTCTGTGGAATCCCTGTTCCTTTCAGACTCTGAGGACTGATGGAGAGTGAGAGCACAGCCATAACTGAGGCAATAAATGTGCTCTCTCTCTCATCATATTCCTCTGGGGGATTTGGCTGAGAACCCGGCAAGCTCCAGGGAGATCTTCCACCTGTGAATGTGCCCAAATAGAAACACCCACCAACTGCAGCCTCACAGGGCTCCTTATGAAATAAAAAGCTGTGAATTAGATTGCAGGACAAAAAAAMCCTTTGGTTTAGAGGCTTCTGTCTATGTGATTCTCAGGGGATTTAAGTTTTTCTTCCCTATTTAACATTGCAAGGGAAGTATGGAGCAAAGGAAAAACACTGTCTCAAAAATAAGAAGAAAGGCAGAACATCAAACCTCATRTAAAATCTTAGTTGTTGGGCTGTTTCTTTGTCTTTTATATTTGACCTGAATAAACTAATTGCCTGAAATTGTCAAATAGTGGCATTAGAGTTTGTTTTTCTCATTTCTCATCTCTAACTGCAATACCAATTGGGATTCATGGAAGAAGACAAAGGCATCCCTGCCCCCCATACCAACCAGGCTGCCACTGCCTCTCTCCACACCAGGGAAGTGAATGTACATCTAACACGGGCACCTGGAGCTTTGTAAAGCATTACTGAGAGAGATTCTGCAGCCCTAGGTGCAGACAACACCAGATTAGGTCCTTCCTGGCTACACACATTTTAATTCCAGTATGGCCCATCATGAAGGTCAGTTTAGACSCCCAGCAAGCAGGTGGAATATCCATGCCATGACCCTCCCACTGCAGGCTGGCTTCACCATGCCACAATATGGCTGCTGCCAACACATGGAGAATCCTGCCCCAACCTTCCCCAAACCTTTAATTCTCAAAGACAGGAGACACTACAGCAGAAAAAAAGGCAAATTGCTTTTCCTCAAAACCACAGCAACCAGAGGATTAGCCCAGTGAATAACAAACTATATTTTATCCTTCTGGCTATTCTTTTTCCTGCAGGGTGCCCTCTATTCAGCCTAGAGAGCTTAAAATTCACTGGGATCCCACTAATGAACAAGGCCTTGTGTTATACGCATAGAAAAGACATTGCCCCTATTTCACAGTTGGAAAAATAAGTGCACGGAGAGAGCAAATGACTTTTCCAGTTGCATATCTGTGGCAGAGCTGGGAGGGTTCACTCTCTGTCTGTTTGAACCCCCATCCTACGCCCTATCCCTCCCCAGGACTCACCCTGTTCTCATGAATGGTAAAAACCAGACGGAAGTTGCCGAGAACAGACATGTCTAAAAGAGTCCTTGGCACTGATCAAAAGTGGCCTCGAAGCTTTAAAAAGGCAGTCTATGGCTCTGGAGATGTGTAATGGGTTTTTAAGCTCCATTTTTAGTTTTTGTGGTTACACAGCAAGATTTTAAGTAGCCGGCCAGCCCAGCGCATCCGGCTGTTCCTGCCGGCGATGATAGCGGTGGCCTCTGTTTTTACACGCTGTGCTCATCAACGCAATTCTGCAAACTCGGGGTTTGTTCCACTTGGGCTTTGAGMTACAGCATTTGAAGATGAGCAGTTCCTTTCAAGATATTTGCAGACCTTGCCAGAGTCTGATTGCGGCATGACACAGACATCAGGTTGATTATCCCTTGACTGAGGATGTTTTTCTCCTGCTGTCWACTGAGCTCGATACCAGCACGCAGTACTGGGGCTGCAGCACTACAGCAAAGCCCCAGTAACACTGCTGAAACAGAACAGGATCCATTTTTTCTGTAAATGTTAAAAATTTGCCAACAATGTTCCAAGGACAGTGTTGCTATGTATCTCAGATTAAAAAAAGAACGGAAAAAAAAMCCCCAACATGACTATATCAACTTCAACTCTGACTTATTCAGCATATTTGAGYAGGTACAGAAAATCTATTTCACCTAAATAGTATATTCATTATACATCAGTGCTGCAGGTAGAAAGGAAATGAAGAAGGAGAATAATCTCTTTGAAAATGGCATAATACTTTTCTTCATTATTTCCTTTTTCTTTCTTCACGTTTCACTGTTTCAGCCCCCAACACCTACCWTTTTTATGGCTTGAAAATGAATATAAAACAGTCCTAGACTTTCAGTCTGGAGAGCCTGCATTACAGTGAAGAGGTACCTTTGTGAGATAGCACATTCATGCCATCTGTACAGAAAGTCACAGCACACTCAGAGCAAACACCCAGTTCCACTACCTCATTCAGCTGCTCCTTGGGAACCCTGAGCAACCCAGGTGAATCTGAATAAAAACCAGGAAGGTTCAATCTCTGCTCCCCTCCCCAAGGTCTTATAGACTACTGTACAATTGCTAGACTCTGGAGAAAAGCTAAGATGAAAAGCACTATAAATGATCAGAAAAAATAGACTAAACATGCGTTCTGTACATCACCATAGCCCCAACACAAACTTCTGCTCTCTGCACGTGCCTTAAATCCACATTGAGGTTGCCCTGATTCAGACTCCTCAAGCGAAAGCAGGAGACTGGAGGGGACCTGCACTTCCTCAATTTCTGATCTCATTTTGGCAGTTGTGTGRATTTTCTGCCAAGCACAGTGGAAAGGTTAAATGGCAAATGAGCCAAAGTCCTGCAGGCATCTGACAAGAACCTCGGGAAGAAAACAGCTTTCCTGCAGCTGAGCAGCTGAGCTAACAGAGACAGCATTTATTTTCACCAGAGCATGTTGCCACAACCCTCTGTTTATTTGAGCATTGTCAAATTTTCCAGTAAATCCTTTGGGGATATACTCTGCATGTAACTTTCATTAACTTCATGGAAAGCAGGAATTGGGACAGGGAASAAAAAAAAATCCTTACAGAAAAAAATTGGGGTCTTCCCGCTTAATTGCGAGCAATTGTCTGTGTTGTAAGACCTAAAAACTGAAATGTAATTTAGAAATAAAACAATGAGCAGAAACTATATAAGCTGTAGTGACTTTCTCAATTCCTGATGTTATCAGACATTTTGGTCTATTGCACTGCCCGCTTGCTAATTATACAAATAATAAAAGAAGAAAAGAACTGTTCAGAAGAAAAAAAAAACCCTAGAAACAAAAGAAAAAGTTCATTACTTCCACCCTTATTAAAGCATTATTCTGAAAGAAACATCGATTAAAGGAAAGAAAACAAATATCTAGGAGYATGTAACATCACACACAGGAAAAARCAYAAAAATATTTTCAGAGAGTCTTGTCAGACCCCAGGGTATGTGTCCTCTGCTTAACTCTCCTGAAATTCACAAGTGACAGAAGGGAATTAGCAAGGTTTGCATCCTCTTAAGACTATTTGGGAATTGGATCTAGCTGGTGCACATAAGATAAAATAAAAAGTGCTGTTTACTAAACCTTTTAACCAATCCATTAAATGTGTTTTAATTTCTGCTCCTGGATATAACTAACAGCTGGGATGTCAGAAGCACAGTCTCTACTTACTGTAGMTATATTTATTTCCTAAACAGTTTCAGTTTCTCTCCCTCTTCAAATGGCTTTCCCAATTGTCACTTTTTTGCTGTATGCTTCCACATAGTGATCTTATGTCACTAACCTGCAGTGCATTTGATGCTGGTTGCCTTCTTTCCCTAAGCAAAACAAACCAAATGCCTAAAAAAGCTGAACTTCCTTTTTAAAATATATTAATTTATTTATTATTTTCTTMTTTATTAGTTCTTGCTGTGGAGTTGGAGTAAATTGTAACTCCCCACTGACTTATTTCCATGACCTGATGGATTTCTGAGACAATCCAGCAATAATTAGGACATGGAATGAAATGCATGCTCACTTTTGCAGGTTGCCTTTTCACATGACTCTCCCCACCTTTTCTGCATTTTCTGCAGTGTCAGTCTCCACCCCATTCTCAGCATCTCCTGCAAACAGCCCAGAACAATCTTTCATGCTCCTGCTTCTAACAAAGAGCCCTGAAAGAAAAGGAAACAGAAAATATATATTAATTCATCATGCTCACCCCCATGGTGCCTCTTCAATCTTTCCAAGGTGTCTCTGTCCCATGGAACACAAGGAACCAGCCAAAGGTCTGTTAAATTTGGAGATAAAGAACAGCATTTGCCTTTACCTGTTCTTCAGGAGAACATTGCCTCTGAGGAACTTGTGCTGCATCATGATACACAAAGAAATAATATTTTCTCAAAAACAGTCACAGAACTAAAGACAACATGATTTTATAAATTAAACTTATTTTAATTGGGAGAATAACAGAAATATGCATGACATGTTAGTATCTAGCCCATTTTAAAATAAGGCACCAAAACGTACTTAGAAATAAATTTCAAAATTCCTTTAAATGTTAACCTGTGTGCAAATCCATTTTGCCCCTCCTGATAAGAGGAGAACCACCATCAGAACACTCTCTACAAACTATGAAAATAGTTTTGAAAATAGAAATTTAGAAAGAAATCAGTGTTATTTTTATATTTTTCTCAAATTTCTTCAATCTCTTATATCTCATAGCAGATTATTAYAAAAAAATATTTAAAGAACAGTGCTCAAAATAACAGTGTTCATAGCTGTTTCACATAACCCCAGATTTCTATTAGAGGATAACTTGAAACAATTTTGAACAATTTATCCAAACATKTATACATATATTTATCTGACAAATATAACTATACATAAACCAAACTGCTTCATGTAGGGTGTGAAYACAAAAATGGCAATTTTCACATGAGGAGAGGGAGTAGGAAGAGGTCAGAATATGCCCTAACAATTTTTTGCAGCTTAAAGATTGCTTCTATCTGCAGCAGTCATCTGCAACAGCAACTATGAGAATCCTCACTATTCTTTYTTCAGCCAATTAATTTTATTTCAGTATTCTCCAGCTTTAATGYCACAGTGAATTAGTACAAGGTTGACAGCAACAGGAAAGATTTTAATGGCAACTGCTGGGCAGAAAACATAAAACAAGGGGAACAGAGAGGAAGAACAAGAAGCAGACACCGACTTGGCACTGGTRTTTCTGCTGCACAAACCTCCCCATAAAGTCCACACCGTTCTAGAGATATATTTTTGAAACCAAAACCTCTTGGCCAGCTGGTCACCTTTGGTGTTCTCTCATTTGGCCACTTTTGGTCTGGTGCTTGGTGAAATAATCAACCCTTCTTCAGCTGAGATTGCCAGCCCAGCAAAAGGACACTGAGACCCAGCTGGAGAGGTTCTGAGAACCTGCAGCTCCTGTGCAGCTCCTCAGACCTTTCTGCAGCTTGTCATCAGATTTTACGTGCACATTTCTGCTTATGGCTCAGTTCTTGTGTGCTTTTGCAGCCTCAGATATCAGGTGCAGACTACCAGGGCCATTCTCTCTTATTTCTGTCAATTTTGAGTGAATCATCCCATTACTGGTCAGCAAAACCTTGTTGCCTTCACGTCCATTCAGTGTAGGGATCAAAAAAATCAAACAYCAAAACAACAGAGGAAAGAAAGATCTGTGAAGTCTGACTTCAGCCAATTTTGGTGCTGACCTCTTCTCCCAGGGAACCAGTGACAGGACAAGAGGAAATGACCTCAACCTGCACCAGGAGAGGMTCAGGGTGGACATCAGGAAGAATTTCTTCATGGAAAGGCCTGTTAAACTCTGGAATGGACTGCTCTGGGAGGTGGTGAACATCTCTAGGGAYRGGGACTCCAAGAAAAACAGGGATGYGGCAGTACACTTGGTCTGGTTACCAAGGTGGTGTTTGGTSACAGGTCAGACTCAATAATYTTAGAGATATTTTCCAATCTAAGTGATTCTGTGGTTCTATGATTCAGGCAACAAATTCATGAAAGAAAAACACTCAAAACTTGAATTTTTAAAACTGCTAAATAATTAATTAAATGAACCTAATGTTATTGTGTGAAATAGAATATAATTGCTCTGATACATGACATGAAGAGCCACAAATAGAAATAGTAGAGGTGCAAATGTAAAGAYTGTTACTCTCTCTGCACTACCACCCTGTGAGCCACCATTGGCTCCTAGTGTTAGCTGGAAGGATCAATGTATTTATTTCTWATTTGAGAAGTACAACATGTTTCAAGGTACTTGTCAGTAGTAAATAATATATTTTTAATGTTGTTATTACTTGTTTCCTTAGGCACCCATACACAGTTATTCTCAGCTGAATTAAGAAAACAATCAAAACAAACAAACAAAAAAATTAGAACACCTAAACCAACAAAAAATGCAGCCCAAAATCAAACAAAAATACCCCTYAATAAATTCAACAACTAAAACCCTTCAGACTTCTTGAAACAACAACAACATTCATTAATATAAGCAAAACTTGCCTTAAAATCTTTCATAAATTGTTGTGCCAAATACCTCTATCCCAAGTCCTCTGCAGGAGAGTTTAAATCAAAGCTGTCAATTCAAACTTCAATTTTGTTTGCACTGGGACTATGAARTAAATAAAACTTTTGTGTTGAGATGTTCTTCAAGAAAAAACAAAACAACTCCTTTTTGCATCCACAAAGCTGAACTCAAAACAAGCTAACAAGCAGGAGAAAAGAGAAATAAGAAATAAAGATGTCTGACTAAGCAATGGTTAACATCTTCTTTAAAAATTAATGTAACAGTGATCTTGCAGCATAAAACACCTCACAGTGTTACATTATGTTCCAAAAACAGCAGTAGAGAGTAACTGAGGTTGGTCAGAGCAGCTGAAATCCTCACAAATAGTGCATGGGAATTATGTGCAACAGTCAGGGATGCACAGACAGAGGAAGGGATGAATACCCCACACTGTCGATAGTCTTCCTAAAGTCTTGGTGAGGAGCCCATGTAAACTTCAGAGCATAACAAAGAGCTAAATTGGCAAAGCTTTACAAAAGACAGCAAATTGCTTTACTCAGCATTTGTTTTCAAAACAACTGTATTGTATTCTTTTGGCATTCATATGGTGGTTATACTAACATGTGGCAGGAGCTTTGTTGCCCTTTAGGGTAAGAAAAGAGGGAAAACGTAGGAAAGGAGGGAAAAAAGGTCAGATGTCTTCAAATGACTCCCTGCTGTGCTTACATGGTCAGGACATCTTAATGGAAGATATTCAGCAGGTTACATTAGTGAATTAAAGCCAGGTGAAGTTTGTAATGAGTCAGGATAATTATGGCAGAATTCCTCCAAGTGGCTCATGTGACACAGCAGCTGCTTCAGAATAAGCAGACTGATGCTTTGTCCTTGACCTTCCACTGTTTTCCAAACTTTACTTCTATTAAAGATCTCCCCAGGTAGTTTCTCCTTTTTTATTAGTTTTAAATCCATTGTCCTGTGTAATTTCATGAAGCTGTTAATTGTCGAGAGGAAATCTGAAGAAAAGCAATTTGCAGAAAAAGTCAAACCTATGAATATTTTCATTTACATACAAGYCCTTGCCTGAGTGAAAACCCCAACAATATGGGGCCACCCCAAAAGAAAGGTTTATATTCCTGCTACCTGCAAGGCATCAAAACTGCAGCTGGCAAATCCTAGCCAACACCCCACCAATAAAGCATGCCAATACTCATACCAAAAATAACAGAATCAACTGCTAGTCAAGACAAATAGAAATGTGTTTCCAGTGTGTCTTCCCATTTCTCTCTGTCAGGTATGACTTGCAGACAAGAATATTTTAAGGAGCATTTTTAGAACACTAAAAATTGTTTGACTGGTGTTATTTTCAGTCTATCTCTCTCTTTATGCAAAATCTCCTTCAACAAACAACCTGCTCATGACAGAGAAGACAAAATGCATTGTAAAAATATATTGGAAACACCCAGTGTTTCATGAACTGTGATAATTAGAGCAAAACATCCTCCACGATAGTTTCAATTTCTTGGCTTTTCCACAGCTTTATGGCAACTAAACGGGAACCTTAAACGAGCAGTAAGATGGTGCTTCAAATGTGGGGTTTTTTCAGAAGGGTGACACACCTGACACACCCCATTTAGGCCCCAACTTTCCGAAGTAACCAATGAGCTTTTCTTAATACATATTCTCATCACAGAACTTAATAACAAAAAGTCGCCATTTGAAATTTTTGATGCCCATTTGGGCTTGTCAGCAATTCTGTGAATCCAAAACAACCAAGGTGAAGTGTAATGCCACAAATCGCCATTTAGCTCCCTCAAGTTCAAAGCCACTCGAAATCTCTGCACCTCCTAAAGGGCATTTCTAGGAGCTGTAGATTGTAGAGCAGAAACAGCAAAGTTTTGACACTTAACAGCACTGTTTAAAGTTTTGAAACACTTTAGACTGTGTCAACCAAGGTTTAGTATAAATCTTTGACAGAGTRGCTGCATAAATATTGAAGGGACTCTGGATCTGCTGATTCTGCCCTTTAGTAAGATATCACTTGGGCAATATCTTTGCTGCCTGATTTTTCCTTAAGAATTTCTAATYTCAGTGAGTTTCTAGAATGCATGAAGAAATCACACTGAAACCTATGTTAAYTGGAATTTATTATGGGTTCATATCTATGATTTTATGTGCAAACATTAGTAGGTAAAGGTGGTTCCCTTCTTCCAGAAAATCAAGCAACACAGGGAAAGGCATTTCTGCGACAGTAAGGTTATTCCTTAAAGATGATGAGGCAAAACAAGGCAGTAAGTACTTCCTTTGTCAGAAATGTTATAGGTAGACAGGATATTTAAAGAATGAACTCCTGTGCACGATATCCTTTATTAATGAAGTGGCTGAAGTATAAAAAATTAAATTCCTAGAGGACAACTTTAACATAAATTTAGTTCTTATTTATAAATACAAAACCCCAGGTGCTTGTAGTATAGTTTTAGGGTAAAATGAAAAAAAAAAAAAAAAAAAAAAAAGGCTGAATTTGGGGCTAAGTTTGAAAAACAGCAGTGGGATCTTATTTGAATTTTAGTGGTTAAAAAATAATCACCTAACAGAACTGGTAGAACAGAGCCTCTTATCCATTTATTTGTTAAGAAATGTATCACATTTCTTATYGGAAGTTTTCAAAATGGAGAACTTTGCCACATGTTTGTTCCCTTCCAAGAGACAAAATTACAAAAAGAACCTTTCATAGATCAAAGAAGTAAAAGCKGATGATAATGCTAATGTTGATGAAYTGATAATAATGCATGTATCTGATTAAAACATTTTTCTGTGATTTCCTGAAATAATAGAGTGAAAAAAGAAAAAAGGCAAAACTCTTATAATACCTGTATTTCTCACTGTCAGCTGCTTAGAAATATCACTCAGATTCTTCTGCATTTTTTACTAGATATGGAAATATAGTCTGAAAATACACAGGAATATATTATTTTTTCCACACCTAAAAAATTCAGACATCCAAAATGTACAGATATAGATGAGGACCAAATTATATATCCAGCTTTGTTTTATAAGGCCATAGACAGGTCTATTTCTAAGTGACAGGAGCAGGTTTGCCTCTGCTTTTATGCCCAGTAATTCAACATCCCACCATATTTTGGATAAAATGTGCAGCAGTTGGAAATCGAAGAGGCAAAAAGAGAAGCTTCTGGGAACTTGTTATCATTGCCATTCCCAGGATCATATGAATTAGTGCAGGTAGAAGAATCAAAAGAAACAACTGCACAAGTTTACACTGTTGTATGATTGTGAGTATTCTCCTCAGGAGTGACACAGAAAATTGGGGTGAGGTGATGATGTTTCCATCCAGCCCTGAGAATTTTGACTACAATAGGTGAGCAAGGAATCCAGAGGAAGACAGTGCGAACAGAAATCTTACGCAAGCAAAAGTAGGAATAACAGAAAAAAAAAAAAAAATGGAAATAGCAAGTTTTCCTTCCCTGGGTTTGCTCCACGGTGGTGTAAAGCACTTTGAAAAGACCAGGGCTTTGTGCTGGGCTCGAGGGAGGGGATTCAGAGCAGGGACTGAAAACCATCACAGTGCAAACAGAGCTAAATGACTGATTACAGGAATTGAGCTGGAGGGGATAGATGTGTGTGTCACTCAACCAAGGCCARAATTTCCACCCTAACTTTCAGCTCCCTCTTCCCCCACAGACAGCCCACCTGCTGCCACTTCTCCAAAACCTTTAATTGCTTGCAGGTTCCTGGTGAAACTTCTGCCACAAGCCTGGGAGCTATTAACATCCCYACAATAGTTATATTCTAACTTTGAAACATGCCCTTTCCTTTCATCCATCCCACTGCTCCCAGCTCCTCAGCTGCGTCACTGAACTGCTGATTCATGTCACAGATGGTGCTTTTAGCTAAAGGCTGCCTTTTACAACTGGGCAGAAAAATGCCTGTACAGAGACGTTGTTCAGAGTACCTAGAACAGGATGCACTATTTCAAATAAAAACACASTTTTAAAGCTAGAGTCAACAATATTTAATCACTATGCAAATCTTGCCATATGTCCAGACATAAACCCAGACAGTCATGTCCCTCCAGCCCTGTTGGTCATATGGTCAGCCTGGTTTCTGCCAAGTCTGTGGSAAGGGTGTATTTTTTCAGGGCCCTGGAATCTTTCCTTGTTTCAGATTAGAGCCATAATTATTCAGGGATCCCAACAGTTTACAGAAGAACTGCTTATGCTCATGCCAGGTTCAAACCACTACAGGCCAGGCACTCAAACACTTTTAGTATTTTGTTACCTGACATGGGCATTTGAAAATCCWCTGAAATCTGTATGACTGGAAAATATATCCAAGTTTCTTTGCTTTTTGCAAAAAAATCAGCTTATATACATAGACATACACCATTATCTCTCAYTTTGGAACCTTAATTCTCTCTCTACTGGTTCAGAGATTTCTCTCTTTTGTCCCTAGAATGGAAATTTCAAATGTATAATGGAGTGGGAATAACTGAGAAGTAATTGTAAAACCAGTAGCGCTTGGGATTTTTGAAAAAGCTTTTCTTTTTTCCTGCCACTGCAGCTCTTCCTGCCTGCCTGCCTGMATCCCCAGTGATGACAATGCAGTTTTTTTTTTTGCCTTCAGGGTCTCTTTTGTCATTAAGGTTCAGAATTCACCAGAAGATGTAGACAACYGGGCCCTTCATTGATCTCTGCCAGACAACTGAGGTGGTGACTCAGTCTGCACCRAAATACTGCCTTAGAGATAAGCTATTAACCTGATTAACTGCCCAAATCATCTCCAGGTAATTCTGAGCTCCTAGCATATGCTCCATAGACTTCTCTGAATGTTAGCTGCTGCATCTCTGTGCTGCATTCATATTTCTCTGTCTGGCAGTAGCTATGCATGCACACTGCTAGATGGATATTCACAGATAAAAGCAATGATGAACAAAACTGCGTCTCCCCTGTTTTGGTATTCTGTGACATTCCCATCTCAGCAGACTGTGTCTGGCAGTCTCACAATGAGGCACTGCATGTGTCAGGGAGATGGATTATATCTGCAGTGTCTGAATTTCAACCCTGACTAAACGAGCTCCTGCTTAACCTTACCTCAGGAAACTTGAATTTTGTGTCATTGAATTAGAACAGCAAATACATATATTTTTATGTGCCCTTATTATGGCACATTGCAAACATTTAGTAGTGTGAGATAACMGAATTAAAGAAAACCATATCCTTTTTACACATTTGGCAAATAGCATGTTTACTCTTTATTTTGATCTATAAAGCTCAAAATAYTGCAAGAACAGAGCAGTTGTAATTTTGGGGGTAGTCTGTTTTAGATGTTGGGAATGTAAAAGAAAATAGAAATATTATGAATTCTCTTTCAGGGTCTTTAGGCAGATTACATAGAAATAAATGGATTAGTATGCTCATTTCCACTAACTGAGGTATGAGCACCAATGCTGAAAAAAAACCAAAAATGAAATAAATTGATTAATCTAATCTCATTCTCTTTTGTTGAAAACATTGGTATTGCAGCTCACAGCTTAGCTGAAATTTATATATTGTATGTATTAAAAGAAACAATGAAATGCCTGGAAAATTTCAGAGTCACTAATACCAGGATGAAGCAGAAAAAAAGTGACACCAATGGCAGCAGCACACAATTTTTCCCATTAAAACAAATTTCCATGAACATTTGCTAAACTTTTGCTTTCACTACTATAAATTGAGATCTGGGCAAAACCAGAAAGATATTAAACATGTGGAGTTCATACTTTGTAATTTTTGAAGGCAGCCGTATGGGAATCAACTTTGTCCATTTGAGGTTAATTTGGTCCTTTTAAGTTATGACCTAAAATTTATCTTTTGGAAATTTAAGACTATAATATGTATGCTACCTTSAGTACAGCAGTGAATGCAGATAAAAGGAAAAACTTAATTAAATCTGATAGCACACACCTGCAGGTGGATATCTCCTACTGCTCACAGTGCTGGGCATTGGGCTGATTGCAGGATGGAAACACCCAGCTCAAACCCTTACAGGTAAGTTTGGTTTACCACCAGTTTCTCCTTTGTAAAGTCATAATTAGCAGAACTTATTCCACCAGCAGATTTTAAAAACTGCAGTGTGACTTATTCTGAGAGATGGAGACATTGATGGATTGRGAGAACTTTTCACCCATCCTTAAACCCAGACGGGGTTTGGAGTTCAAAATACCCTCTGGAAGAATACAGGGCTCTGGCTACTGCTATACAGCTGAAAAGGTTGGAGTAACACAAGGGATTTTAAAACTGTTTAATTAATCTCAATATGTGCACTTTAAAGGCTAAGTTTTTAAAAATGAGAAAAAATAACTCCCTGGTTTCATAGTCCTGAGTCAGAGTAAATAATTTTAAAGAAATCCTTATTAATGCAATAGACTGGGTCTCTTGCAGTATTATACATGTATCTCTCTGCACATTCATTGCATGCTAACCCTATATAATGCCCTATATAACCCTATATAATATAAGAAAAAGTTATTTGGAAGAGAAAACACCTATATGTTATTTATTGTCAGAGATGCAACTCATAAAATATTTCAGTTTTTACCCTTATGCTCAGTTTGCAAATAATGTTCATCCATCATGTATCATCCCATTTAAAGATAAAGAATCCAGGCAGTGCAATAAAGAAACAAATCTTAAAGATTTGCAGAAATGGCCACATGCTCTACATTGTACTTCCTGGCTCATCTYAGCCAAGACAGAGCCTAGGAGTTTTCTTAAACTCAGACTACACACTGATTTCATCGATCACCTCATTTTGCATTTCAACACCAATATAATATTTTAGTTTTCAAACTGTCCTTGTTTCTGTGGCTGTTTCATGCTCCCTTTCCTTCCTCCTGCTGGAGACCAAGCTCTGACTATGCACAGACATATTGCACAACCCACAGCATCCCTCATGACTGCAGATTCTGCATGTCTTGGAAAGCAACAACCAGAGCGACACATTCAAAAGTCTTCARTGACCTTATTTTAGAGACAGGCTTGAACAGTAGAGACAACTTGATACATTTGAAGATCAGTGACAGACTCACACTGTCACTGAGATTATTTTTGGCTGCCCCTGTCCTCTGAGTGGTATGAAAAGCTGCTTCTACAAGTCATTCCAAGTCTGGCTATATTGCCTGGGGGTATACATTGCATTAGTAGTTAATACAGTTACTTCTGTTATGTAAACACTGTTGTTGTTCTGTAATTTCACCATGGATCCCAAAGGCATTGAATGCTATCTGGTGCTTCTGGACCCAACAATATTGATAATGCCTTTGGAGTGATGTCTTTGGAAAGGAGCAGCAGTGGCTTTCTGGGAGACTCTACTTGGATTCACTGTCACCTCGGGGAGTTCTGCAAAAGCAATTTTTTATAAGTTTTTGTTTCACTAGAAGGAAAAATTAGGTTATGAACGACTGAGCACCAGCTGATCATATCCGCAGTGTCAGGTGCAAATGCAGATTTTTGTATGCATAAACACATGCCATTCTCTCCTCCTTCTCTTCAATCAATCAAWATACATTTGGTCACAGACTTACTCCACAGCAAAAATTCATCTGTAGAAGGCTGAAACTAGCCCAGACAGTCTAAAATAAGTAACATGAATTCATATAATTCTTCATTATTTAAGGGCAAAGAGTAAGAAAAAGGTTGYACTCAAATTGCTAAAACTTAGCCCTGAAAATTGAATGTTACCTCTATTACTTTATTATAGGACCTGATTTTATTCTTTTCCTTCAAACTGATGCCAGGGATAGCACTTTCAGGTCTTCAATAAAAGCTTTTGAGTCTTTCATGGAGGATTTATTCCTGAACTTTGTCACTTATAGAAAGGAAAGTGCATTACAAACAATGTCTGACAGATGGTCTGGGTGTTTCTCWGCAGGTTCAATTTTTTAAAAAAATCATTTATATTTAAAACAGGATCAACTGAAAGCAGAAAATAACCAGCCAACTTCACCTATAGAAAAAAGGTACCTATTCTATACTGGTGAGCTTTTAGAATTCTAACCATCATAAAGATRTCTCAGTATTCTTCCCCAACCCTGATTTTTCCCTTGGAAAATTCAGTCAGGATAATTGTCCCATGGATCTAGCAGAGTGACTGGAAAAGTTAGCTGCTGGACAAGTTATATCAACAGACTCAGCTCCTGGGAATTRGGAAGAAAATTGCCTTCAAGATTCAAACTTTTCATCTTCCCTTTATATCTGAGGTGAAAACACATTACCAGAGTTAGTTTCTGGGAACTGTCAACCTGGTTTCTTAAGGAATAGAATGAAACAAAAATCAGATTCTGATCTAAGCAAAGATGCATTTGTTGAAATCAAATTTGCATTAACATACTTGTCTTCAAAGTCATCCAAACCTCATAGGTTGGCAGCGTGTGTCCAAAGGTTGCTGGCTGAGTTACATCGTCATCAGTCAAATAACAGGCAAATAGCAAGAATTWAAAAAGACAGAAGTACCTAAAACTGCATGAAAGGAAAGGGTTTATTGGTCCTAGGAGGCTCATATTTGAGTAGATTGGACATGAAGAGAGCAGGTCCACTTTCCACCTACAAATAATGAACTCTGAAAGCTAAGCTCACAGGATTTTATCCGATAAGAACAGGGGGAAAATACTGCTCTCTCTGTTCCTAGATTGCTTTATCTTACWTTCCTGTGAGCTCTGACTCCAAGTAAACCATGACAACCTGACAGTGTGATCTATGTCTAACAGCTCCTCATAACCAGAAAAACCTTAAACAGATTGCTCAGCAACGAAGAACTAGAGATCACACAACTGAATGCTCTCTGCATAACAGGTGAAATCCAGTCTCTCTAGTTACAAGTTATTTTTGACCATAACCAAAAATATTTCTGACTCAGAGCAGCAGTATCTTAACAGGCTTCCAGTAAAAAAGATGTACAAAATGGCAAGTTGATGCTGAACTACAATACTTCCATTGACCTAAAAACAAACAAACAAAAATTGGAGAGAAAGAGGAGAAAAAAAATGACTTCTAGATGTAGTGAGTAGCCATAATACATGCTCTTCCATAAAACAAAGGAATGCTTTGGAAAAGAAAAATGACACAGCAAGATGGCAAAGTAGCATRAACAGCAAAGATCCTGCAAATGTGCAGACAAATTCACTTATTCACCTTTGTGCCACAAAGTTCTTGGGTTACTAAATTTACTGTCTTAAGAATGGTGACTGTTAATCAAACAACATCACTGTAGGAGGAAAAGATGAACATCTGTAACTCAGGTGGGTTTGACTTTGTTACTACTGGTCAAACTCTTTGGACAAATTCTCATCAGTCCTACACTTGAACCCCCAGTAAAGTGGCTGAATAAGCATAAAAGGGTAAGTGGAAGAAACAATCTAATTCTGATAACTCCAGCTGAGTCTGTAAAGAAAATCCTGGGGTGTTTTAATAGAAGAAGGTTTGGCTGCATGGCTCAGGACATAGTCTTCAAAAAGCAAGAAGTATCTTTTAAGGGTTAATGTGAGTGCATATATTAGGATGAAAACAAATGACAACAAAAGAAAATTAAGCAAAAAGTCCTTAAAAAAAGAACAAATTAAAAACTGGGAGCTCCAGCTCCTTTAAATTTATTTAAAAAAGGACACAAAGTAAAAAATGAACAAGACCACTGTTATTGAAATTTTTTCCAGCTCTTCACTGTGCTGAAGCAGGCTGGGCTTTGTCGCCCATTGAGTCATTGAACTGCACTTTTCATGTTACTCCTTCCACACCACACAAGCAACATTCAAAGGTTTCCTTTGCCTATTCTTCTGGCTCTTGCAAGGAATGTGATGCCATTCTGGTGCAGCATAACTCATGAGTTGCTGAATGAATATCTCATTCTGAGCCCGTTTCTATCCTTAGCAACAGTTTATGACTATATTTTATTATTTTAATGAGAGATGGAAATAGCAGGAATGTTCAGCAATGTTGCAATAACATCGTTACATTGCCTATTCAAATGAAACGGTATTAGATAAAAACTGTTCATTAAAATACCATTTGTGTGAGACTTAACCTTAGAAAGAGGGCAATTCAGAGCCAAAGCTGAGTTTTTTCTTTCATTTGTGCCTGCACACTGCAACTGTCACACCCCATTGGTAAACAGACAGACCAAATGATTTGTAAGAACCAGACAGATGGGTCAGCAAAGACTTAACCTCAATTTCTTTCCATCACTATCTTAAATCTCACATAAGAAGTGTTGTTCTATAAAATTTAAAAAATATCCTCAGTGCCACAACTTGATCAAAACCACGAGCCCAGGAAAAAAAAATGCAGCCATTCTGTGTAACAGACTGGGACTGTTCCAAAGCCATGCATGAGACAGATCCCCATTTCCAACAGAAGATTGAACATGTTTTCTGAAAGGTGATTTTTTTTTTCTCTAGTTTAGTAACAACTAAACAGATGCATGGAGAAAAAAATGGCACACAAAGGATCTCACACAAAAATAGACTCGGAGAACTCAGACTTGACAGCTCATTTTAGAGATGGGGAGAGAAGGTATAGTTCTTCTTTTCTCTTTCCACATGAATATGTTGTCAGTGTCATCCAAATCAGTCCCATTAGCCCTTCCCCCAGTTATTTATGTGAAACAAGGAGCTAAAACTGCCTTGATTGGCTGAATCAGAGCTTGGCAAGAATAACATCCATAGTAGTTCTGTTTGTTTGCCTGTAATACACTGAGCAACATAAAAAACATGGAATGGTTTGAGTTGGATGGCACCTCAAATATCACTGAGTTCCAGCACCCATCTTCTACAAAACCCTTTAGGTGCTTAAGGCGCCACCCAATCCAGCCTTGAACACTTCCAAGGATGAGGCATCCACAGCTTCTTTGGCTGACCTGTTCCAGTGCCTCACTYCCTTCTGAGCAAAGAATATCTTCCTAATGTCTAATCTGAATCTCTGCTCTTTGAGTTTAATACCATTTCCCCTTTTATCCTAACATTATCTGCCTGTGCAAAATGTCTCTCTCTCTCTTTTTTGGAAGCCCCCTCTAGGTTCTGGAAGGCCACAATGAGGTCCCCAGACCTTTGCCT
>NW_026623327.1:1450049-1461583 GCF_030028575.1 Malurus melanocephalus | reverse complement strand
TTCTTCCTCTGAATGTCCTCAGTTCTCCCAACCTGTCTTTACAGAAAAGGGGCTCCAGCACAAAGAGCATCTTTGTGGCCTCTTCTGRCCCTGCTCAAAATCATCTCTTCCTGCTATAAACCTGCACCATTCTTCTCTCTCCAGAGACACTGATATACACCACAGTGTTCAGGAGGCAGGGCAGGGGAATCTCTGGATTTTTTTAAACATTTATTCATTTATATTTATGACACATAAAGCAAAGCCAAATAAATGTACTTTATCCACGAAAACAAAGTGGAAAGAGGAGGTTGGTGATTCCCTAGGGGTTTGCAGAGATGTTGAATTGGTTTGCACCTATCCTCTAGAAAGTTGTTTCTCCACCTGTCTGATCACTGGATATGAAGAGAGTGTGTGTGTGCATTTGTGTTTGACTTACTAATTAAAGCTGGGTCATTTTCTTCCATCTCTTATTCTTCCTTTGCAGCACTAGCTGGAAGGAAGGTGTCCCTGGGGATCCCCAGGGTTATAGAACAGATTTCAAGATATTTCTGCTGAATGCATTCAGAATGTATTAACAATATATATATATTGACTTCACATTTCAGTTAACATCAAAATTTATTGACCCTTGAGGTAAATATTAATCTCAGTCTTGACTCAATCAATATTTACCCCTTGGTTCAATATGTCTTGATGATCATCTCAAGTTAATTCAATATGTACTTGATATGCAAGAAAGTTTATTACAGTGCTACATGGGGTTTATGTACTGTTCTTTCTATTTTAGTTTAGGATAAAATTTCTAAGTGGTATTTTGATAAATAACATTAACTACCTTTGGATGATCTTCTTGATTATACATAAAATGAAAGGTTCATAGATCTGATTCACARGCTTGGGAAATGAATTGCTCAGCATCAGCAAGTTTTGCTTAGTAACATATTCAAGAAAATGTCAAGGACAAAGTACACAACTGCTGTCTTAAAAAAAAAAAAGTAGTATTTTTTACAAACAAATCTTAAAGAGACGAATTGTTTTGTTAGTACTCTGGACTATTAATTCTAGTGAATGTAGTAATTAATAAAAGAAGCATGTTGTATAGATATAAAAACCGGGAAAATATATATCCCAGGAAAAAAAAAAAAAAAAAAAAAAAAAAGAAAAAGAAAGATAGGTGTAAAAATGCAAACCAATTTTTTAGCACTTCTCAAACACCAGTTCAGAAAAACCTCTGTTCACCACCTGCACACTGCAGCTGTTAAAGACAAACCTCTATTACTGAATCTGTGCATATTATTAGGCTGTGAAAAGAGTCTGAGATCTGCTGTGGAGTGAAGAACTTTATGTCCACCAAAGCTACATTCTTACATCTGCTCTGTTTATCTGGTGAAGTCAGAGAAATAAACTTGGGTTTGCTAAAAACAGGTTATCCCAAACGGAGCATTTTGCTTAATTTAGGATCTAAAGGCTCTTATCAGATACCAAGACTGAGCAGGAATCTAGCACAGAAACTGAACAGTCCTCCCTGCCCAAACTGCTCCTTGTAAACTGTCTACATGGATCAATTGTTATCCTTAGATACTGGCTACACCAAGAGGAGTGAAAACTAATGGTATTTACTGGCCAGGAGCAAGGTTGTTTTGACAATTGCATGCAAAGGCAGCCACCCTCTCACCTCACCCTGGCTGCATCCTGCACGTGTCTGTGGGAACCCCTGACACCCTACAGGGCTCTCCACACCAATCTGCCTCAGGATCCTTCCTGGCTGGAAACAAAATGAAAGCACAAAGCAGAGAAGCAACTTAAGAAGAGCAAGACTGGCCAAATCTCTATGCCATTAATTTTGTTACAAATTCCAGAAAAAAAAACCAAAAAAACCAACCAAGCCAAAAATTTAGATTTCTCAGTGTGTTGTTGAAAGTTAGGCTTCAGGTAGATTTTGCTTCATGAAAAAGTAGTATGTACACATTCATTCCCACAGTGAAATGATTATATATTGGAAAAATCAGCTGGCAGATGCTTCAAAAAAAGTTGTGTTTCTGATCCAAATTGGGATGCCCATTTAATTTATCTCATGGAACATAATAGCAGGACAAGAATTATCTCTTTTACCAAGAAATGTCTCTCTACCTCAGGTTTCATTCAAGAAAAGAAATCAATCAATTTTGCAGATTTCATTATACCCTTAACATCAAGGGGTAATTCACAGGACAAAGTCGTGAAGCGCCTGCCTGGATATCCTGTGTGCACTCTACAAAACAACAGAAAGGATTCCAAAAAAATGAGAGAAATGATAACATCTATCTTCAAACACATCTCTGCTATCAGAGGATAAAATTCGATGTTTTCAGACTACAGTACTTGAAGATTTTGTAGCTCTGACCAGCCAGCTAATGAGTACTTGAGGCATACAATTCACAGGCAAAGTGATGTTGAAAATAGCAGATCTGAWGCTGTTTACTGCCTATTGATTCCACAGGAGCAGCAAAACCTCTCAGGAAGATGAGCACGTAGTGCACTCCAAACGCTGGATATATGAAAACATGGGCAAAATATGCCTGGATTACCTATAAATACAGGCACCTGAAATTGCAGATGTGCACAAATTTACTGTTTGCTACTCCACAGCATTAGATGGTGAATGACACATTGTTCTTGGCTTTTGACTATGAGCTCCCAGAAGCCAGCAGGTTATATCTGTCTGCAAGAACTAAGAGAGCAAGCCTGTATCCAGCAAACTTGAAATTTGCTGAAGGAAACTTGAAATTCCAAACTGAAGGAGCTCTGCTTCTCCACTGGAAAGCTTTTGATTTATGGATCCCCTGTAAGATTAGGTACTACTGATGAAAGTTCCATCTATTTCTTATGCAAGACTGAAAAGGGGACCAAAACTGTAAACTAACATACAAGATGAAAACTAAGCTAAAACCAGATAAAGYTCCTCTTAGCACAAGGAAAATACTCTGAAGAGCAACTGGGATTCTAGTAAACCATATGGACCACAATTTTCTGGTCTGTTTCCTTTCTCTACCATTTTTACCTTAACTTTACCACCTCACTTCTGTGGCTGTTAATAACAGTAAAAAAAATTTGCATAATTACAGCACTGAAATGGCTAGAGTTCCCAATGAAGCAGCAAAAAAAAATGTAGGGCTGGAACAAATGAAATACAGACACAAACAAAGTCAATATAAGAGTAATCAATGTTKAGTGAGAATCCGGTAAAATATACCTTGGGATAGAGGAAAAAGAGGAAAAAAACCCACAGATAATATAAAGTGTGTGAAATTGCCTTTTTAAAATAAAGTGGATCTCTYAAGTCCTTCTGTAAATAGCCTGTCCCAGACCTGCATTTGCACACAAGAAGCTGACAAGTTGTGAACCTGATCAGCCAAACCCAAGGAACAACTCTCAAAGCTGAGCTAAAGATTCTCCTGGACAGAATAGTTTTGTCCTTTGAGTAAACATTCAAGTCAAGGGCAAAGACTGGATACTTTAAAAAAAAAAAAAAAAAAGCAAAACAACAAACATGTTAGAAAAAATAAGGAGTAATTTGGTGAGTGGAATAATAATTCTAATACACCCCAAAATGGAGAAAAAATAATTAAGTAAAAAGAGTTGCACTGTTTACCACTACCATCAGGATTAGGAGTGGAGCAAGGACGGCCCTAAGTAATTACTAAGGCTTGTTTGGCCCTCTTCTTCTTTTTCTTTCTCTAAATTCAAATCAATATGCCAGAAAAAAAAAAAACCAAAAAAAAAAACCAAAAAAACCCCACACAAAAACAAAAACAAAAACAAAAAAAAAAAAAAAAAAAAAAAAAAAAAAAAAAAAAAAAGGAAAAAAAACCTGAAAGGTGCACAAGATTTGCCAGGGGACTGAGAAACGCCCCCGGTAAACCTCATTTCTTCCTACTCCCAACACACTTTTCTACAATTATCTTAAATCTTGGATTATATAGTTCTGACAGGACAATATCAAACCACTGCAGGAGACCCCAAGGAGGTATTTTCAAAAACGTTAAGGTCTCTGTGCTCTACCAGAGGTCAGAGATGCTGTCAGTGAGACCTCATCAATAATTGCTACCAGCGAAATCAGACAGACAAACCTCAGAGCTTCCAACATGCAAACTCTTACAAAAAGAAAACAACTCTGCTTTCTTAAAAAAAAAAAAAAAAAAAAAAAAAATCTTTAAAAAAAAAAAAAAAACCCAGAGAAATAACTTCTCTTGACAGCCTGACAGCTGACATTCTTAACTGAAAAAGCTATGTGCCAAGAATTATCAGGCCTGGCTTTTCTCTCCCTGATAGATGACAGAGCAAAAAAAACAACAACGGCCACACACATCTCATAAATCACAACTTTTATTGAATGCCTCGCCACATNTTTTCAACCAAAAGTTAGCAAGTTATTCTTCTGCTGAAATCCTCTTAACAATCAATAGGGTCCCTTTATGTAACTGCCAACGTTATGTCGTCTGCACAACCTATACAAAGTAGGTTATGTCATCTGCACAATCTGTACAAAAATACTCAAATCACTGAAGGCTGCATCATTCTATCCTTACACTTTAAGGTGATTTTGCCATGTATTCTAGACACTGGATGATCCCTGCAGAAATGRCACAGTAGAAAAGGATAATAGTAAAAATAAGATAAGCAACCATTACAGTTAGTGAAATGATCTATCTAGAACATTATTACAGAGTTATGAAGTGCAAATAAGCCAAGATTTAGACCTGCAAGAGCATGTCCTTGAAAAAGATGATACTAAAACCAATATTTGATGTTATGCCTAGAATATGGGAAAAGGCTACTGGAAAGTACTGCAAGATCTATATATTTAACATTCCTCAAAGTAATCCATGCATTCAGACCAGTATTCATGGAAAATAAACAATGTGTTTTAGAACTACTTCTTTCTGAATTTTGACTTCCCCTCAGTTTCAGTGCAATAAATCAAAAGCAAAAAGCACAAGGGCTACATTTCCAACCCCAGGCAGCACCAGGTGGAGCAGAATCACAAGCCAAGACACAATCGATGAGAGGTGGAAGGACCGTCTTGTGCATGGTAGAGGTAAATGAAAGTGTAGGTGCACYAGCCAAGGTGGATTGATCATCAGCCAAAAAGAAAGGCAGAGGGTATTTTATGGATTTTAGTTCAAACACAAGTTCCCAAATAAATCTGCTGTTGTTAATACTATCTTGTGGTTCAGTCAAATAAATAGATAAAATTCAGGACTTATAACATTTAGCTGCTTTTTCCTCTGGATTTAAGTCTGCAGTTCTGTGCACAGATACCAGACAGAAAGATAATTTTATCAGAAAAGAACAATTCATCAATAACACTGATAAACAATTTAGTTAACAATTACGAATCAATAACAATATTCTCAACTGCAACAAGAGTGCATTCAAAAAGAGGTAGTAGACTAGAAATGAGGAGTTTAGAGAGGTCATCCTTGAAAAACAGAAACTCACAAGACAGAAGGGCTGTAGAAACCCAGCCATCTTGTGATTCATGTGATGCTGATATACTTTTGATACAAATTTACACAATACAAAAATCTAACAAATAGAAAATATTATATACTTAAACAAAGTGATGTACATATTTTTAAGTAGTGAAGGAATATGTAAATATTTTTCTATCTAAAAATTGAAAAATATTTGGAATGGTTGGCTGCAGGAATAATCCAGAAGGGCCTCCAAACTCAAAGAAGTTCGCTATACTGTTAGCAAACCCCTGGACTGGTTTGCCATGTCCTCCAAATAGCACTCATTCCCTGTTAAACAGGATGCACATGCAGCTACAACTTCTGATGATACCGATGAAAAAAAGGCAAAACAAAATATGTGAGAGGCAGAGGAAAGGCATGCYCAGTCAAAGATAGATTATCAAAACTTCTGCCAAATCACTTCCAGGAAGTGAACGTGGTTATTCAAATAAGGTGGTTGGATCAGTATATTTCTTCCTTTTGTTGGGAGCTCAAAAGAGAAACTTTCAGTGTTAAAAACATTTTTTTTGTAACCACATGAAGATCGGGTAATTCTGCTTCTTTATGTAAAAGAAGAGCACAAGCCACAGAGGAATTGAAAGAAAATCAAGGGARGAGGTGAGAAAAGGGAAGAGTGCTACTGTGAAATTGATGTATTTGTTAAAGTATGAACTGAATGGAGAAAGAAATTCCTGTGAAAATAGTGAAGGAAAGGCTGCCCTGACATAAAGTGTGCTAACAGTTGGATTACAATGGCTGGAAAAAGCATGGCTATGACTCTCTCAGATCAGTGTTCTCCCTTTTCCAAGGCAGCCTTAATGGGAGGCACTGCAGTTAGACAGAGCYATCTATTACTGAGTGAATCTCGTGAAAATGCATCTCACAATGACTCTCATTTGGTGAGCAGTTTATTGGGAACTTAGTAAAACACAGATCAGGCATATCACAGCTAGACTTCATTGTCTTTAACCGATAAGATAATAAGAAAATGTTTTTAAAATAATAAAATATTAAGATTTAAAGGAGCTACAGATTTTTGTATGCTCTGTTGAATTATAGAGAGGCATTTCTGAAGGTTTTGCTTTCTTTCTGCAGAAAACAAGAAGGCATTGAATGATTCAATGACTTAGGATTTGTTTTAATGTCCCCAAACAAAGCTTACATCTGCAACAAAAAATAAAAAAATACAGAGATACAATAAAAGAAACCATGCTGTCACAATGAGAAATTTTCCTTGGACAACCAGAAAGTCTCTGTGAACAAATAGGTGACAGATTTACAGAAAGAAGGGGGAAGGGGCAAGCTGGATGTTTCTCAGAGAAGATCCAAGTGTGGCAATGAAACAGGTGAATCCCAAAACTGAGGATAACAAAACTGAAGGGGCCAAAGGCTCAAAATTCGTTTGCACCTCCACCACTGGACACTCTGCATTTCAGAGTCCTATATCAGCACACCTGTAAACATTCAATATTCTGTAGCAGCTTAATTATCTGGGGTTGTTAAAAGGAACTATCACACCTTATTTCCCAATCCTCCATCTTTCACAGAAATATGTTAAGAAATTTCATGACACCTACAAAACTGCTCACCAGTGGTAATGAGAAGGATCAGTCAAGGTGCCAGGGGAATGGGGCAGGGAAGGGCACAAAGGAAAGCGTAGATAACCTACACAAAGCATATCTGCTGAGCAACCACTGGACTCCAGTATGATTTTTGAGGACAAGACTTCCAGTATAAAATTTGCCAGTATAATAGAAAGCAGTGGGAGGAAATTGATAATTTTCGTGATGGGATCATGGGACAACCAGAAGTGGACACTTCCATTTTCTATTCTAAAATAAACTCAAGACTCAAGASAAAATCTTTATATTTCAAAGTCTTCAGCATAAGAAATAAAATAAAAAGAATTTTAAGACATCTGTGTTGTCATCATGCCTCTGCAGGGTGCATTCCTTATCTCAGGCTTACTTTCATTCAGCAGCCCCCASTGCAGAAGTGATTTACCCTTACAATCTAAATCATCACGTATTCAATCAGTTTTTCCACAAATTTCACCAAAATTTTTGCCAAAAAGAAATTGTCATTGCATTCCATGTGCTACTCCAGRTCATAAAAAGTTCAAATTGTTTTCCTAACAACTGAAGGAAATGGAAAATATAGATGGGTTATGTAGATTGATTTCTAACCATTTTTGTCTCCGTTTGGCCAAACAAAACACACGTTTTGTCAAAACCTGCTTTTTTGAGAAGGACTGATAGAGTCCTCTGTGCTGGAGGACCAGAAAATATCATTGTGTAATAATTTGTCCATTAAAGGAGATCTCAGTTGAAATAAGCCTACACACTTCAATGTAGTCATTGGGCTGGCATGTTCACAATCCCACTTGTACTGATTTTTTTGGGCTGGGGAAAAAAAATCAATTTTCCTTCAAGCCAGAGCACCAGTGTTATTTTACATCATTTCACTGGGCACGCTATTCCTAGCTTTCACAGGGTAAGGAGAATTCTGTCTTTGAATTTTGAATAGTTACAGGGCTTAGTTTCAGTACCTCAGAAATAGTCTGTTTGAAACTGGAAGGTGGAAATAAAGTTCTGTCCTAATCTGAATCCATGGGTCCTTTGGTACTTTAGATTGCCCTCTTTGGAGGAATGTCAACAAAGCTGCTTAGTTTGAAACCCTTGCAAAGGAGACCCTCTGGGCTCACTGAGAAAAGTTCACACATGCAGTGCCACTCACTTGTTTGGCCCACATTAAAAAAAAATAAAAAAATCATACCAGAACCCTGCCAATAGTTRTCTATTTATATTTGGAAATTCAGTATTTTTATATGAACACAAGTCTATTCAGGGAGAAAGCTTGCAAACCAAAAATGAAGACACTTGTTCTCTTGGGAGTAGAGAAATATTTAATTTCTGTTACAATTTTTTAATATTTTTCCTTTTGATTATCTCTAATTAAGCTCCCTTTAGGTTCACAAGGCTGAAGGGAAGGGGCTTTTTCCCTCCCCTTCTTTGTAGTACRAATTGAAATCACCCTCCAGTCAGGTTTTCCCAAATGCCCACAACTTTGCTCTTTACTTATATAAAAGGCCTTTGAAAGAAAACAGTGTAGGATGGTTCATCATCGACTTGAGATTTCTCTAATATTCCTACACTGCTCCAGTTTGGAGGGGGTTTTGTTCAAAACCTCAGCTGCTATTTTCATCCAGCCGTAGATGTCACGATAAGCAGGGCACACTTTGGTACTCGATACTGGAGTCATGCACATCATCAGGGATGTGAGAGGGGTCATCTCATCCTCACTTTGTTGTTAACAGAGACTCTCACAGCACCCACTGAATTTCTCTTTATGAATATTTTTAAATTCCAGGCCATGATCTTGTTTCACTCTTTAACTTAATGCCACACCCTCTGCTTCTAAATTTATTCTTAAGCTGAAGTTGCTCAAAAGGCGTTTTCAATGATATGGAAAGGAAGCTAAATAGATGTTGCTCTGTAAAATGATATATTTCCTAAAATTGTTTCCATCGGGTATTACAAAGGCTCAGCAAGCAAACTCTCAGGAGGCACAACTAGGTAATTCATCAACAAAGACACAGGAAAACAAGAGGCAGCTGGGCTGTTATTAAGAAATGAAGCAGAAGTAGTTGAAAATATAGGGTGCAAGCTGGAGGAAAAAAGCATTTTGGTTAAATAAAGAGAGCACCAGCATCTGCATATGCTGGAAAGCAAGAGCAGCCATCAAAAAGGGGGAAAAAAAAAACCAAATCAGGAAACCCCTATTTCTTATTGTATAACAGTCTTCTGTTTTTTAGCTGCAACCAGAGTGCACAGCAAAGTCCCCATGTGTGAAGGGCTCCTCAAAGCAAAATTTTCCAGACACGGTTACACCCTCACTGAAACCAGCAGGACTTTTGGGGTGTGGGCCCCTCTGGGAAGGCGGTGTGAGCCCTGAGCTCTGTAATCTCCACGTGGGGGCACAGTTGTACTTGCATGAAACCCTTGAGCAGGGTCAATSGCCCTCCCTCAGACCCTCCGAGCGAGACAGGGGCATCTGCTTAATCACCTCAATACAGAATGTGGCACCCTCCTTTTTTCCTTTTTCTTCTTTTTTAAAAATAATTTATAACTAGGTTGTTATTCTTACCATCAACAAACTCYAGTTTTCCTCTAAGCTGGTCATTATCCATGGCACCGTGGAATAAAATGGAAAATCATGAACTGAGATAACTAGCTGCTCCAGTTTTTATTTTCAATGTATTAAAACAAAATTAGAAGTGAAGCTTACTAAACTCTAGTAGAGRTCTCTTGTGGAGGCATACAGTAAAGAATTCAATATCAAAATATCAACAACTATTTAATATTGCACTTATCATTTAATAGTCATAMAAATGCAACATTCATTTGACTTGAACTGTGGAAATGTGTTTGAAGTTYGTCACTTTGTGTGTASGACACTGAATRTCTSAACACTTCAGTACTGAAAAACCAAMCAAACAAATTAGAAAGAATTACAACCATGAAGATCCAGTTCCTAATTCTATAAAAAAATTTCTCTGTCCTAGTGCATTACACATCCAAGGAAAGCAAAGACAATAAAAATTCAGTCAGAAAGCAACAAAAGCAGGAGATAAAGACCTAAAGAATTTACAGAACGTATCAGAGAGCAACAATGCAATTTAGTGTTTACAATGCAGTGGTTTTGGACTGAATTTGTTGTGTTGTAATCAAAACCAGGGTTTGACCCTCAGCCTCCTGGTTATGGACCATCCAGCCTGGCTAGGCTCCTTCAAAACTCTTTGAGACAACTAGTTCCCAAAATCCAGCAATCCAGCATTTTCCATGTGCCCTTTGCCCACCCCACAGGCACCATCAGATGAAGCAGCCGCACACTGAACCTGGTGAAGGGTCCCGTGGTCAGACACAATCGGCACGAGACGCTCACAGGGCAGGTGACCCATGGTTGCAGCAGAGCAAATGCCCTCTTCTGACYGATTTTAACACACAGAAAATGGTCAATTCACACAGTTAGAGCATCCACTGTAATGTCTTAAACAGGTAGATGTGTTTCAGAGCATCCAACTATCTTTTAGTCCAATCCACAAGTCGGTTTTTTTACRTTTCATGTTTCACTGCCTATGATTTTCTYCTTTCTATGYAGTCAGTGGATWTASCTGTCTCAGGTTAACAAAAACCCTWTATACTCATACWCAAACACCAGAAAACTGCATATATTTATATATGTGGCTTTGTAAATCCCAGGCTGGAAGAAATGACATTTTCAGCTCTTCTTGTAACTACTTCATACAAGGAAAGATAAGAGAACAAGGCCCATTTTTTCCGGCAGACCATAAGACCCAAGTTAAACTTCCTAGAATTAGCTTCTTCTCCTTACTTACCTATACTGTTGTTTATTTCCAGAATTTCCTTTCTTACAGTAATAGCTGTAGTCTTTTAAAGCTGCTGTGCAGCAGGAGATGGGGCAGAAATTAGGGGCTCCATTAAGCCTTTCTATGCTCGAAGTACATGGAATATACACCCATAGCTCACAATACCCCAGACCATAGCAAATTCCTGACCAAATTATTGCCTCAATGTTAAACTGCAGGATGGAGGCACAATTCAGATTATACATCTCTGTTCTGGCACAGAAGTCACTGATGTAGTTGTTTTTCTTACTTGCAATTTTGGATAGAGGTGAGTTTTCATAGGGCACATGCAGTAAAAAATTGTGAGGAAATAAGTGTTCAATGCGACAAAAGAAAAAAAAAAAGGGAGGGAGCTAGGAGGGACAAAGATATTTTTTTTTAAAATGATGCACCTAGGAAGAAGGACATACCTACTGACAAAAGAAAGATGAAATGATCCACTTTCTCTTTGTCTAACCTTGATTTCATGCAGAGTAATTAAAAATATTTCTTTCCAGTCAAGACAAAAGCTAACAGACGAGTCATTACCAAAACTGAATCACAGTAAAAACATTTTAGAGGAATTTTTCAAGGTCTCCATCTAGTTTCCTCCAAAATCATTAAGATCCTTGCCATAGATTTTTTTT
>NW_026623327.1:1418189-1450036 GCF_030028575.1 Malurus melanocephalus | reverse complement strand
AAAAAAAAAAAAAAAAAAAAAAAAAAAAAGAAGAAAATAGTCTTTCCACCAATTTATGACTCTTACAGTTGTGCAAGTGGAAACAAAATTTTGTTGCCAGCACTTGCCCTGCCATAACTCAGATATTACATAGCAATGATAGCAAGAAACTACCCAGCACTGAGCAAACTTGTTGCCACATTTTAAGAGCAGCATATACTCTATGAGCACATATTGCATTTTAGTAAAACTGCTGTTTAATCAAGTAGTGTTTAAGCTCCAACTGGAAATTTGACTCATCCCACTCCCCAAAAGAAGTCACCTGGTTTTGCCATAGGAAAATCACTGCCCTAGGTCTGCCTGCAGCAGCATGGGTTAAACTGGTTATTAATATCCCTGCCCTCATGCAATTTAAATATATTCAAATAATTTTTTTTACATTTCAGTGTAAGAGGAAAATAGCTATCAGCTGATACAGAAGTGCCACCACAAACATTTACTTATTTCAAACTGAAACTTTTTCTGTAGCTTCATCGATGACACATGCTTTTGAGTTCTGTGAATTTTTTTTTGGTTTATAAGGACATTGGTATAAGCATGTATATTCCCTATTAGAACCAAAAAAGGAATAGTAGTGATTTAAAATTAAAAACAAAAAAAACAACCAAAACAACAGACATAAGAAACCCCTCAGAGCAAAACATGGATAGAAAACCATTGAAATTGGTTATATATAAAATGTTAGAAAAGAATGAAAAATAGGGTTGCTCCTCTTGTAAAATTTAACCATTACCTTTATCGAGAGAGAAGTAAAGAATTTCAAATGTATGTGTGGCATGAAGTCTGTTGTGATCTTAAAACTCACTAAAATTTTAGAAATTTCATTAAGTAACATCATCATGATGCATTATAACAGTTGAACTTATTGCAAAGAGTGAAAACAGAACCACAAAGTGCACAAAATTTCCCAGCAAACTCATACCACCTTCTCCTCCCTTTTCTTCTCTTTTTCTTACTCTTTTCACCTATGACTACAACTCTATATTCAGAGTGAATATAACTATAAGAGCACTATACAAAACCATGACATTGCACTGTAAAATATTTTTAATTTTTTTCCCCATAAGCAGATAGTAAGATAAATTTAATACATCATTTTTTTAACCGACATTGGTTAAAAAGAAATAAAGAAATCAATTAAATAGAATGAGAGATAAATATTCAGTACTCGATTTTTTTTTTTTTTTTATTATAAGGAAAATAGTTTTATTATGTACAAAGGACTGTAACTTACACCTAAACATGGAAAACTTTCATACTCTGTTGTATGGATGTATCTCAAGACATCTAAAAGGAAGACTGTAATTGCCCACGTGTGATTCACCCTAACATAATTTTTCTTGATTGAAACATAAGCGAGTAGAAAAAAAAAAAATCTAATCTTTAAATTAAAAATTTTTGAAGCCTGAAACAGACTGACATGCACTCTTTTGAAAACATTTAAATAGGCCTGAAGACTCAGCTCAGCTTTTTTTTATCCTTTTTTGTTTGTTTGTTTCTGGGCTTGTCGGCACAAGGAGGGATAATGGGGAGCTGCATCGTTCCCGGTGAGCTGCGGCTCACTCACTGCTGCATATTTAATGTTCTGCTGCAGCCAGCTGGCTCACATCTACAGGGCAAATAACTGCTTTCATATTCGGGAGGATTTTCTCCATATTAAGCATTACATGACCCTATCCATGTTCCTTTCCCCCCTAGCAGCCCATCAGCATTGCAGAATTTCACCTGCTCTGCGCTCCAAACCGCAGCGTCAAACAAAGGGCATTTTCCAGCCCCTGATCCCTCTCCTGCCATGCAATAATCCATCCACTCCTCCCATTCTGGCAACACCCCCACCCAGACCAGCCACCCGAGTGGAACTGGTGCTGCATTTGTGGTCACCAGCACAAGGACATCTGGAGGTATATCTGGGGCTTTGCCAGGGCCCAGGGCAGCTGCAGAATGCCAGCGTGCCAAAGCTGAGCTGGAGCCTGGGCACAGGGCAGTGATCSGCCCATCTGCAGCCACATCAAGGGACAAGGCACAGACAGGGCTGCCAGGGACTTCCTTGGGATAATGTCTCCCCAAGCAACTGCACAAAATTCRGGGCCAGATGCAGATGGTCAGCTAAGCTGCTCTGTTTGGCAATGTTTAACAAAACAAACAGGCTCCTCTATCAGGCAGAGTAGTAGAAGTGAGGAGAGCTCAGGGTGTGTCAGCTTGGGACATCTGTAATGAGATCATCACTACTGTCCATGCTAGTACACAGGTGAGAAAATTTGGCCTTTCTTAATCAAACAAAAGGGTGCTGAAACCACCCTGTCAAYGTGGGCTTTTCCAGATCAACAAGTGTGTTAGAAAATGTGTGAGCTCAGAGGATGGAGGACAACTGAGCAAAGAATATGATCATAGATACCACAATTTGCCTCAGTGCAATTTGGGAATCGCTTTCTGTGCAGACATCCCAAAAGTGCCCCAGAGTTTCGCAGGTTTTACCATCTGCTGATATGACTTGAGAAATGAAATGACGTGAAAACACATCTCTCTTATTAATGGATCTGCCCCCATCATATTTGTAGGCTAAAGTGTAATAACTAGGATGGAATTTGGGGGTAAAAGCAGCTGCACGATTTCCAGTGAGCAAGGGATCACTTGTGCTTTCGATCTGCTGCTGTTCCTGGGAGGAACCTGTCCTAAATGCACAGGATATTTTTTTTCTATGAGGTTTGTTTGGAGAGCATGGCAGAGGTATGGATTCTATACTCATTATTCTGTGGGAAGTCACCTGCCAGATGCTAACCTGACTGATAATATAACTAATTATAATGAATTTTATTGAACAACTGGATATTCAGCAAAATAGTTTAACCATCACCAGAGCAATCACATTTGGCTGAAGGAAGTGAAGCTGATGCTGGTTCACAGTAGTGATGGCTAAGCAGTGTCTCCACCTGGCATTTTAAGAACATGTTCTGTGTTACATAACACCTGTGGAAGCATGARAAAGCAGATCTCTGGTGGCTGGAAGGCACAGGTTCAGTCAGATGTACAGAGACAACAGTCAGCCTTCTCCAAGATGACACTTACCAGGGACATGTCCAGCTCTTACTGTATTCTCAATTTTCTTGCTAGGTAAAGACTTGTCTTCTAAATTAAAGAATCCAGTTTCCAGTGGTATAGGTTTTTTTCTTGTACCTTGTATAATTTTCCATGCATATTTCATGGGCAGTCTATCCAATGCAACATGAATATTTCAAGGCTTTTTTTTTTCCCCCCCTGGAATGTCAGGGAAAGTTCTCTCMTATTTGAGTAAGAAAATTTTCTTATGACTACTTATTTAAAGCTTTTTCTACTGAAAATGGAGGAAAATTAAATATTAACATACAGGATTAGCAACTACTTCACAGAAATCCTGCTATGAAAATACTATGGTCTAAACTAAACTAGGTGAGATGGATCCCCTGTGCTGTCTCACTGCAGCACTCTTGAGGATCCACTGCCCCTGACTGTCTGCAGGCAGCTTGCAGGTCTGAGAAAACAGCAAATTACTCCCACAAATAATGGGGTGTGCTCACTTTGGACTGGGGGAGAAGCAGGCCCAGTTAACAGGTCACCTGTCAGTTATATCTGCACTCTTTTAGCAGAAGAACTGAGAAGAGGGAGCAGAGAAAGTTTCTTTAGGCAGGCTGGAGTGAGCTCAGCACTCATACATAATGTCATTCACCAGGACGGTGACATTTGGCGTCCGTGGAAGGGCAAAGCTCCCCACTGAGGGATGGGTGACAAGGCATCCACGCTTGGCACAGTTTGGATTTAGTAAATTGCTTTCCCTATCTTTCCATTTCATACCCCCTGAAGACATGCACAAAGTTCACTGTGAAATAAATGGAGTTTTGAAATGATTGCTGACAATGTCTTCACGCCGGTATGTATTTTCATGGAATTATTCCACAAAGTTTTTTTTTTTTCTTCCTCAGGGTTCACTGCCTAAGAGCAACACTAGGTTCTGTTTAAGGGCAAAAACTGAAATGCCTTTGTACAACTGTAATGAGCTAATCTACATGTGACTAAATGCTCCAGGGAATACCTTGCACCTGCCTCGCTGGTGCCTTGAAAGGCACTTCGTAACACGCTATGATATTTGTAGTCCCAAACAGGGGCTTTTAGACACYTGTTTCTTCTCAGCCCTGTCAAACTCCTATTGCCTCAGCTCAGGCTTTTGTTGCAAGAATTGCTTCTCCTGCTCTGAGAGGTAACMCAGGCCATCTGCAGCCACCTCGCTGCCATTCCACAAACCAAAGCCCAGGATTGGCACCACAGGACCAAACGTTGCTCAGAGCGAGCTGCTCTTGCAACTGGAAACAAACACAAACCACGCTGTTCTCCTGAAATGGGCTCTCTGTAAAGATACACTGGAGGGCTGCTCCTTGGCAATCCTTGCCAGCTGAATTCTCAGATTCTTGCTGTCCATCTGAGGCCAGCGGTCAATCTGAGTGCAATGGCCACATACACCTATGGGCACCTGCACTCATCTAACAAATGTTTCTTCTGTAGAGATTCCTGAGTCCCTATCTCACTGGAAACAGGCTGGCCTAAGGAAATTCAAGGTTTCCAACAATCTGATTTTGCAGTCGTTGTATCCAAGCCTAGCTGAAAATTGAATGGTCCTGGTCAAACTTAAAGAGGAAGAAGACAGATAAGTAAGAAGAGTCTGACTGTCCTAGTAGGGAGATAAACCAATGTGAAGTAACAACATAGGGATGCCAAAATACCATGTGGGAYAGATACGCCAATTTTGTTCTTTATTAACACCATGCTGTCTAACTTACCATACTTTGAAACATAAGTATGGAACAAACAATATCCTGTCAGGTATATATGTACAATAAATTGTATTTTGGCAATACAGCTCAGGTCACTAAGCTCATTTCAGAATTTTCACTCAGAACCAGCTCCTTTTCCATCCTCCCTCAGGTAATTTCTGTGTTTCACTGAAGAAATTAAATGGGTACCAACAAACCATGCAAGAAAATTCTGACAGCATCCTCTTAACTTAAGAAACGGACTGATTATCTGTGAAAATGAACAAAATCTTCCCTTCTGAACAGAAAGAACCTCCTCGTTTATTTGCTCAATAACTGCATGTTAAAATTCCAAATTAATCTACTTCCCAAAAGTATTCTTTGCACGTTCCTCCCCCTCACCTTCTTCTGCTTATGTAGCCAGTAGCCCTGTCATCTCTACACAAGCTTTTCACCAAATCCCCGTGTTCCAGCAGATTAAACCAAGARCACAAATTCTTTCTGTGTGTTTAAATGCTAAAAATAAAGCATCAGATTTTCAGCTGACATCAATCAGCCTGATTACACCGAAATGTAAAGAGAGCAGGGAGTAACCCAGTGTACCAAATCCAGCTCAGAGACACAGGGCAACACAGAGAAGAGCAAATGCATCTTTGCTTCATCAGGCTTTCCACCAGCAACATTTAAATTTGCCTGCTCTTGATTCTAACATACCTTTTAATTAACYTAAAGGTGTACAAAATAAGCACTGTAGCAAAGCTAACCATAAACAGGTGCAGAAATAACCTGTTCACCCATTTGCATGATTTGCTAAGGCAAGACCTAAGCATGCCTCAGATGTTCCTCCCATGTCTTTTGCTCCCATCTGTGARTCACCACAGATTTCTGTGGTCAGGATGAAATGCACTGGTCACACCTCTGCATCGCTGCATGATGTCTGCAGACCCAGAAAAGTGCCAATAAAAACAGATGGAAGGTTTATTCTTTTTGTCAAAGTTGTGACGGCTATAAATATTTGGTACTTTAATGAGATTATAGTAATCTTTAAACCCCAGATCTTATGCTCTGTGGGGGATTGCACTCTTTAGGCCTTAAGGCCTTTGTGTTTAGAATGCCTCACACTAAAACCACTGGTTAGGGACAGAGCAGAATCCTGGGGTTTACCCAGGCCCCCCTCAGCYTCAGAAAGGGTCACAGTTCATGACTAACATTTCCCAAGGCACTTAGGCAATGGAGCATCCTTAAAACAACTGCTGCAGTGTTCTACTTTCCTTCCTGATAAAAAGATGATCTAATGTTTAACTTTTAGGTTCCTTACTGAAAATGAAGTCTATTACTTCCTTTTTGGCATATCTGTCATGAAGATAGGGAACAGATCATTCTTTCTCCTGTGCATTCTTAAAGATGAATGTCATGTTTCTCATCAGACTCCTCATATTTAAATGAAATAATTTTACCCTGGAAATGAAGTGATATAGACTTTTTAATTTCATTGTTTCACTCCAGATTCTCTTCAATATATTGGGAAGAGCAGTGCCCAAGATGAACGCAATGATTCAGTTGTGCTTCTTCCTGTCCTGTAAGAAGAGTGTATCTTATGGATCAAACCTGTTGGTACACCTTGGTATATATTTTCCTGAGTTTCAACAGTATAAATGTATTTACTTCTGGTTTTAATCTCCACCATTTGYAGGTCCCTTTCCATACCCAATTGCTGCATCTGCCTTAGTATGGTTGATTATTCCTACCTGCACTTTGCATCTTGCAGCTGTCCTCGCTGATATTCATCCTATCCCCATCCACCTCCAAGACCATTTCTCAAATTTTGGAAATAATTTTAAACTCCAATACTGTCTTTCACCACTCCGGCAATCCCTCCCTGCCTGGAGCTGAACAGGCAACTGCAGAAACTTCGAAAGATCTTTTCATCTTTATAGTGTTATGAACTATGGCTTCCCAAGTAGTTTGTTTTACCTTTTAATGTTTTCATATAGGTCCGTCTCCTTTAATTTGTTGTTGCTACAATTTAGCATCACATAAAATGCTACTAAAACCTTCCTGAAAATCAGTACACATAACATCTCCTGTTACTATGTTACAGAAATCAAACTTCTTTAGAATAAAAATCTCTGTCTATTGTTTTGTTTTGCTGCTGTCTTCTGGGTGCCTGAAAAAATTCATTTAAATCGTTTAGTGTTAGGTAAAATCGTTTTTCTAGTCTTTTGATTCACTTCCATGGCAGTCAAGTTTAGGAAGAAACTTTATCTAGCAAAGATGACACTCAGCAGYGGGATCTTCCAAATTCTCCTTCTATTAATAACACCAGTACAAGGTCCTTTAAGTACCAAGGGCTGTATCACATATGGCTGTAAAAGCTGAAACTGTATCAGCCAAGCAGGAAAGAGCAGTGGGAGCCAAACTTAGCCGTGTTGAGAAAAGACATCTTGCAGAAGAGAAGAGGCTGTGTAGTGCTTCTTGCTCCCACCTTCCAGAGCTGTAGTACCAAGGAACAGAATTATCCATGGACTTGTGGGTGGTTGTCTGCTACTTCTGCTTTCTGTGTGCCTTCACAGAAGTTAAATCATTTAACCTTTTCCTGCTGCAGATTGTCTGTCTGTATGACGGACATAATGATGCTCACTATTTTTTTTTTTTTTTAATGTGGTTTAGCAGCATTAAGGACAGTAAATTTTGACTTTCTAGAAGTGCTAAGGTTTTATTTATGAATCACTTTACCTGGGCAGAGAGAAATGAAATTCAGAAAATGATATGGTCAAAAAACCCAAACAGGTCGCATCCAACAGAATAAAGATAATATGTATGAAAGATAATAATGACATTTCAGAGMTCATTGTTCTGCTCCTAGATGTAAATGAAGATGTAACATATGCTTTTAACTCCCCTTTTATTTCACCAGCTGTCCCATGCAACCTTTAACTCCTCAGAAGAAAAAAAGCACATGAGAAGAGGATTATTGGTTGGAAAAAAAAAAAAATCAAGTCCTATTTTGCTGTACTATAYTCACTCCACAAACATCAATATGAAATGAGGATTTATGCAGCTCAGTGCCACTTTTGTGTAAGATTTTCTTYTTCCATAAACTTGAGTTAAGTGTYGATCTTGTGACCTTGATGGTACAAGGTAGGCTGTCATCTCAAAAAAACATCTATCAGTGCAAACAGCTACAGTGAATCTATGRAAGAGAGCAGAACAGGTTGAACAATTTAAACCCCAACAATTAGACTTTTCTCAAGAAATCACATGATAAATAAATAAACAAATATTAGTATCTATAGTATTCAGTTAGCTATATATATTTTATGAGTCCTTGTAAAAAATGCAAAAAAATAAAATTAGAAAAAGAGAAGAAACGAGAAAATGGGAGTCTTGACCAGATCTGTCTTTCAATCTAACTTCCTTGAAATATTTGACTAAATTTTGTTGAAACCTGTGTCATGCCCTTGACTTGAACACCAYCAGAACATTTTGTCCTATCACATTCTGTCATATTCCTTGAAAATGTGAACTAGYTACTGAAACAGGAAAGTAAATGTTGAAGTCTGAAGAGGAGGTTTTCCCTAGTGAACTTTAGAAGCTCTCAATACATGCTGGAGGGTGGTATTCCTCTGAAGAACTTGTCAAAGCTGTATAAGTATGTGGTAACATTTGTAAATCCCATTTGCTAGAGTGTCACCAAGCTCAAACCAGCAACGGCAGTGGTCTTCACACACATTTCCATATGCTTGCATTTCTAAAGTACTTCAAAAGGAGCGTCTCCTGCTCGCATATGGCCTGGAGAAGGCATTTAGAATTCTGCAATGGTAACTTGTGGGATGGGAAGTGGCTCTGTATAGGGGAGGTGGTTTCCATCTGCAAACACAAGAAAGTAGAATTGTATCCTCATCAGAGCCTTAACATTTACGTGTTCTTTATAAATTCTGTTTATTGGCATGTGCTGTGAGTTACACATTTCAGACCTGCTCCTAGATTTGCTGTAATAGTCAGCAAATGGAAGTCCACTTCTAATGCTTTGTTCTTTTATTCTTTCCTCTTCTTTTATTTTCTCAAACTCTCCATTATTCCCCTCCAATATGACTACCTGATTATATCTCCTTTAAAACATGTTCATTTCTGCTCTTCCTTTCACTCACCACACCCACATGTTCATTACAAACTGTTTTCATCAACTCATCCACCAATTTTGTAAATACGGCACTGTGATGGTTGGTTACACCCTTCTACCTTTCTTATTGAACTCAAATATTTGTCTCAAGATTTGTCTCATTACTTCTTTTTTTGCTGACATTGCAAGATATTGGCATTAAACTTTGGGTTCAGGACTATTCTCCTGATATTTCTCACGATTCTGTTGTAGAGTCTGGACTCTATCAGCCAAACCACCTCATAAACTCATTGCCAGCTGAATAGGTTCCAGCTGAAATGTTGTTTCTCACTTCAGTGTGGATTATGAGAGTTTTAAACATGTCCTTTCTGCCTTTCATCAAGTCACAGATGTTACTTGAAGAAGAGTCTTTCATTTGAATATGGATAGTGTCCATAATTGTCCACCCTCTTTTAGAGGGGGGAGGATCCTCGCACACCAGCACTAGGGAGTGCAGCTTAAAGGAACTATTCCATGGACGAGATATTCCCATCTCCCCAAARGAGACCACAAAGCTCAATGAAAACTTGAGCAACATATTCCATATGGTTCTAGCTGTGCTTTAAATGCTCCTCAGGAGCTGGAAAATGGGAGCAAGCCTTCGTTGCACAATCACATGGCTCTGTCTGTGTATACAGCAGTTTCACAGAAGACATTAGTGTCTCTGGATTTCAGCATAACCTTGGGAACAAGATCCATCCTCTCCTCCACGCCACACCAGAGCAAAGCTTTCAGCTGCATTTGCAATACCACACTGATGGTTTTGGTAGCAAACAGCCACTACCAGGTCAGTCTGAGATGTCACCTCAGCTTCAYCAGCACCATTGTTCATAGCACCAGSTATTTTCATAATGGAAAAAATACAGAAAAAACATTTGAACTTGCCATTTTATGTGCACGGAGCTGCAGCYGAGCATATTTTGTGATTGGTCCCCTGTTCTTGGCACAGAATTTGGTGCATCTCAAAATCTGTGTTTAGTTTTGGCCCCACCGTAAAAGGAGGACATTGAGGTGCTGAAGTGAGTCCAGAGAAGGGCAATGGAGCTGGGGAAGGGTCTGCAGCAAAAGCCTGGTGAGGAGCAGCTGAGGGAGCTGGAGAGGCTCAGCCTGGAGAAAAGAAGGCTTTGGGGGGACCTTATTACTCTCTTCAACTCCCCGAGAGGAGGGTGGAGCCAGCTGGGGATCAGTTTCTTTTCCTGAGTAGTAACTGATAATATAATAAAAAATAAAGTCAGGTTTGCACTAGGAGAGATTTAGATTGGCTATTAAAATAAATTCCTAATGGAAATGGTTGTCAAGCTTTGGAACAGGTTGCTCAGGAAAGTGGAGGAGCCACCATTGCTGGAGGGATTTAAAAGTTGTGTAGGTGTGACACTTGGGGACATGGCTCAGTGGTGGGATTGGCAGTGCTGGGATAATGGTTGGACTCGGTGACCTTAATGAACTTTTCCAACCTAAACCATTGTATGATAAKTTAAACTGTCAGAATAAGACAATCTTTTTTGGCAGATTATTTATGCCAGGTGTTTTTGATATAGGTGTTCTATATTTCTGAAGGCATAATCTCCACATTTCAGGTTGGTAGGTAGCCTCACTCGAGGGTTTCCATAACAAGGCCAGTCATAGCTTAAGAAGCAAATATAAATCAACCACACTAACAACCAAGTAATCAAACTCAACTCCTCATCTCTTATGAGCAAGCTCTACACACAAAAGCAATAAAAAAAAAGGAAGCCACAAAGCTTCTTATGCCAGGCCAAGCCAACTCTATCATGGTATTTCCYATTATAAACAAACCTTTGGAATCACAAATCAAAACTTGGTATCTATGCTGTTCTTTCTCTCCCCAAGTTAACATCGTTCTCATCCTCCAGATTCGCTTTATACAATTATAACTGTCTTTGAGAGACAGTTTCCTTTATATATACATTAACTATCGTTAAAGTGATTGATAATAGAAATAAGCTGCAAGCACACATTCCATCTAGGCTGGTACTGATGTTCATTTGCTTGTAGCATTGTGTCAAGGACATTGCTGACACAACCTGCCAACTCCCTAAAATGTCACTCACCTACACAGAGGGATGATGCCTGGCACACCCAAGGGAGATGAAGAGCCTCTGTCACACTCTTCCTTTTTTACTTGCATCTCGGTTTTGAAAATAAGCCAAGTATGAAATCTGAGTTCGATGTATCCATCTTTTAACAAAACTCTCTCACACAAAATATTTCCATAGTAATTATTTTCTATTATTCTATATTTATATTATTTTCAAAAAAGCTGATTCAGGTCTTTCCCTTGCCTTGCTAAAGCATCTTACTTCCTTTTGAGATAGGCATAAAAAAACCCTAACGATCTCGTACTCTGCTGTGTTCTCTCTTTTCCTCACAAGCTGGAAGAGGAATCATTAGATAATAATTTACAGGTAACCAGTGACTGTATTTGTGCTTTCTCAGCTAGGCCAGAAATCATTCAGCACCTCAAGCTTTCCAGTCCAGAAAAATCTGCATCAGAACTGTTCAGCTCAGCCTTTACAGCCACAGATTGAATTAATGTGCAGAGATATAGTTCAGTGCTCTTCCAGGTACAAGTTTTCATAAGACTCTTCTGTGTCATTTTTCTTCCCCTATTTATTCAGGATGCTTTGGTTCTTCCAGTTTAGTTCCTCCTGCTTTAGGGGGAAGGTTTCCATTATTTTGTCATCTGACATCACTGACCATGACAACAGAGAAGGTCCATAATTAAGAGCCATTTCCTAACCCTCGCCTATATTATTTCCATCTGCAAAACTCAGACTTCTTATTAGGAGCCAGCAGGCCCATAACTGCACTAGAATGTATCTAAATTTATCAAGGGAGAATTCAACTTCTCCCAAGATGAAAGCAGTTCTTCTAGTTATTAAAATGTTCTCTCTTAATTTCTTCCTTTTTTGAGTCCTTCTGCTATACTTCTGTCAGTCTCATAAAAAAAGTTCATTATTAGTTTATTAGTTTTCTAAAATACCTCAAAGTCTGCATTTAATGGAATAAATAAATCTTGAACACAAGAGCAAGCTATCTAAAACAGGGTATGCCACTATCAATTCCCTATGCTGCCCTGAAATTTTGCTTAAAGAAAGAATGAGGAAAAAATCTAAATAAAATAGGATAATATTTTCCTTCTGKTTTTTTTTGCCCCAATGGAAGATTCAAAGATTAATATATTGTGCAACACAACACTTCTACAGATCTTAACAAAAACACGTACAGTGAAAACTGTTTTCTGCAGAGAATCTTCTAGAGAAGAAAGTTATCTTCAGACAAGACCTCTGAACAGGCTGTTGGCAAKTGCCCCTTGGTAAAGAACTCCCACATGCAGCCGTGCCCACACTCTCTGAGGAGGACAATGCTCCCCTTAGCAGTCTTTTGATGGGCCAAAACTCAGCACCAAAAGKGCATTTTCCAGACTGCAAGAGTGTCCTCCAAGGTAGGAGAATGAGCTCATATGGAGCTGGTGGGGCCACAGATGGTGGGGGTGGGTGAAGGCCCCAGGTGGGGCTGGTCAGAGCCTTAGGGCCAAGTCAAGACTCTGTTACAGAGTAAATGGTCAGAAAATTGAGAATCCTCATAGAATCAGAAATAATAGCCATTACATTAAAAGTATTAATAATAACTGTTAAGATATTACGATAATAATTTTTAAGATATTACTCACTTTGCATGATTTTTAAGAGAACTGCTTGAAGAAGATGCCTGGGTATGATGCCATGCTCGGGGAGCTATTAAGTGAAGCTCTGAAGGCTGTCCTTTACTGATTTGAATATCTAAAGATCGTAGGAAAAGAAAAGCACCCAGAAAAAAAAAAAGCATTCATTATAAAATAAACCCCAACAAAGCAGACTGTATATCTCCACCTGTTTTGGTACACTGTTCTTGAAATTATTCACCCAGTAGCCACAGACACATCTTCATGTGGGCCAGGAAATGTGCTTGCACAAAGACTTCCAGAAGACCAAAATCTTTTTCCACCACATCAAAAGGCATGCAAAAAAGTGTGCTGAAATAGAAAAGAAACTCTAAGTACTTGCACAGACTTATTTACTGGTTCAGTGCAAATTTGTTCATGGTAGCTTTTGACAAGAAGCAGGATAAAACTCACAGGATATTTTTTCAAATATGATTCAAATAATATGACTTTATTTAATTTTTTTTCCCCACATGATGAACTTACCACACAAAAGTTTTCACAGGAGAAAATACTCCAGCCTATTGGAAATATAAATGGTAACCAACCAGCAAATTAAGAAGCAAAGATGATGATAAGCACAATCTGACCTCATCCTGGCGRCAATGTTGGCTGATCAAAGCAAGTTAGACATGAAAAACTAACACATGGGATTTGCCAGTAACTTCAACTCCACCTTTGTCAGCGGCAAGTGAGTCAATGTCCAGCAAATCCATTTCCATACTGGCAGGACTGGAATAACCTTTGCATGACTGATGGGCTGCCTCTGAAAGAACAGCTGATTTTGATCCCTCAAGCACTTCAGAGGGCTGTGCTAGCCCAGTACCTTGAAGAATACAAATTTATGAACAAATACGTGGTCAGATCACAACATGCTGAATGCTGGACTGTTTGAGTTTTTTTCCAGCATGTTCATGCTATTCAGTAAATAAGCATTYGGTATGTAATAATTTAAGTGTAGGAAGGGAAAAAAAAGGCACAAATAGTAACAATCACCAGGACCATTAATCTCCTCAGATCTACCTGCCAGATCTTGGCAGTAGAGGCAACAGACTGGTTTTTTTTGGACAGGACACAAATACAGTACTGTGGTTGATTACTTCTCCAGATATATTGGTTTGGCTCTACTTATACAGACCCAAGTGGCACACGTTGTCCAGAAAGTAAGTAAATACTTGAGAAACATGAAGTCCTCATGTCAGATAACGAACCTTTAAAACAATAAAAGTGTTTTCATAGAGCTGTTACATTCCACATCGTTGTCATAGTTTATTTTGCCCCAAGACCAGTGGAAAAAAAAAAAAAGGTAAAGATGATAAGAGCACGAACCGGCACATATTAAAAGAGAAACAAAATCAAAAAACCATCTGCAAAAATTAATGGGTTGATGTAAAACACTTCTAGCCAGTCAACAGCACCATTGCACCTGGATCTGCTCCTGYACCATTTCTGATGGTGAGAAGACTAAAGGTGATTCTATTCATGGCACCCAGATAGCCTAAACTAAATGTTCCAGCTGAAAGGAATGCTGAACATGAGAAGATGAAATAAAAATCCATCAACAGCAAATGTCAATGGTTGGCACAGAGCAAAACCGCTGCCTGGCCTGGGACTGGGACTGGGACTGGAGCGCTCAGGAATGTGGAGTTTTTCAGAATGTAGCAAATATTCCCAGCCTCCCTCCTGTGATGACTCAGAAGGATTTCTTTGGAGGATCTGGRCTCATCTGCAGTATTTTCCAGTTCAATAAGGAGAGAATCAAGAACCTGTTTGCAATCCCTAATGAAATGCCAGCTACTTAGGAGACTTCCCACAAGAYCACATCAGAAGCCAGAACTGTCTTCCCGATTAAGTGATCTTAAAACTTCTCTCAGTGGGTCTGCTCCACAGACACGCATGTTTGTGTTTTAGAAATKTTGATTTGTCATTTAAAGTTTTAATGCAATTGCCAGACAGAACCATGACGTATTGTAAGGTTAAGATAATGAACAGGGCAGTTTCAGGAAAGAGCTTCTCCTAGCAGCAGCATGAGCCACGTTCTTCCTTAAAACAGGGCAACACCAAATATTTCATTTTGTATGAGATCACCCTTATCAAAACATTACCCTTTTCTAAAACAAAATACTGCTTTTCATGTTGGGAAAGGTTTATGTTAAACTCTAACAAGCTGGAGCTGTTGTTTGACGCAGTTGATGCAGCACCTTGTGCTGAGAGGATYCTGTTTTCCACTCTGGTGACAGAGGCCTTCCTTAGTTTTGAACTGCCAGACACAACTACTTCTGGAATTGAATTTGCACTCCAATCCCAGAGTACAGTTATCCCATATCAGTCATTTTGTACAACAAATTAAATTCTACCTTAAACCTAGACTCTTTAAAAACCCTGAAAGAGAGGGACACCCTAAGACATCTGACAGGCAGATACGGAGTCTGCACAGTTTATATTCTTCCTCCCAGTTTTCTTCTTATGAAATGTTTTTGTCACCATCAAACAAATTATTTCTGCCAATATTAAATTACTCAAATACCAAAAGTATAAAAATTAAAATAAAAAAATTAAGCAGTCGGGGACAATTAGAAGAGCTGGATAACTTGAATCCTGTGTTGGGTTTAGCCCAAAGAACTTATGCTTCTTCTGTAATTTGGAAAATCTGCTCTTGAAGGATAAGAGGAAGATTTATGTTATAATGACAAAATACAACAAAAAGAACTACTGCTACAAAAACTCAGTAAAGCAGGTCCAAACTGATAATATTCTGAAAAAGTCCTGTGAGAACTTACTTCTTTAAGAAGTCCTTTGCCTCTGACTCCAGCAGAGATCAGATTTCCACTGTAACTTTGTTCTGTTTGGTGAATTTTAATTCATCTGGAAATATAACACGTATTTGGGATCTACAGGATGCACATTTACCTAGGACCAGTATTTCCAACTCAGGAGATTTTTGGCTATGGCAGGTGTCCCTGAAAGGAGTGAAACTACAGTAAAAGTCCAAATCTTGACAAAAATCATCACTTCATAGCTGCAGAAAATGCTGTGTCTGAATGTGATCTACCCTCCCTTTCATAGTCTCCCAAAGGAATGGGGAATTGGCATGGGAATGAGAGGGAAAGGCTCCAGAGGATCTTTGCTGCTGTAGCTGGACATGCCCCTTCCCTCCTGTGAGGGCACATGACACTCCACACTTTTAACTTTGGTGCCTCCAGAAGSACAGGAGGAGCCTGAGCCAGTCCCTCTTTAAAGACAGGGAGATCACTCACAGGATCCCACTGCTCAAAGGCATGGAAAAATCAAAAAGGAGGTTGCAGACAAAGTGCAAAACTCCTTCCCAGCCTGCCCAAAATAGATTCGTGTATCCTCTCACTGAGATTCTGTCTTGCTACTTCAGCTCTTCCATAACATTGTTTATCAGGTTTTCATCATTTTTAACATCATAAATTTGCATGCCAACCAGGAGGAACCGAAACTCATGAACTTCCCAGGCCCARGTTCAGAACTGTAGTACATCTTGTTTCTTCCCGCAGTCAGACACGCACAGCTGCTCCCGTGTCAGCCAAAGCAGTGCTCAGACATCCAAAAGTCTGAGAGTTTATTTTTATCAGTCAGCAGTCCAACAGAAGGCTTACATGGATTCCTTAGAATCCTACTTATATATATATATATATACATATATATACATATATACACACATAAATATATACTTATATATACACATGTATATATATATATAAAGAATATTACAATACATTTATTTATGATATATGAATCTCTTAAAGCAAGGTCAAACGTGTCATCACCTGAATGTTTAATGCAGATGCATTACTTGCCTAGAAGAGAAGCTTCATRAGGGAGTACTGGTGTACAAGCACAGTGCATTTTGTACTTCAGTGCAAGATTATCTCACCTCCATTTCCCCTAAAAATCTTGGTGGGAGAGGAAATTAAGAGAGACAAACTGAACTGTGATGCTTAGGGAGTCCCTTGATTCTGCCTGTCACAGTTTTAAGCCTCTCAGGGCCTCAGGGGAGTCTGGCTGCTCCTACTGCTCCTCTGCCAACCAGACAGTAACGGCCCAGTGCTTTTATTCATTACCCTGAATGTAATGCACTAAATTTAACAAGTAACACACTCAGCGGGAATTTATTGGCCTTTTGCAGCATGATTGCAAGGTAGGATATGGATATGGATTCCAATTACTGCTGACACCCAGATAAGAGGAACAAAGCCTATATATGATTGTTATTAATCAAAGGTGATATCTGGTATTACGGAGAAAAGAAAAACAAACCCGGAATAATTTAAAAATACTTAACTAAGTACTTTTTTTCCTATCAAAATGTCAGTTGTTGCAAATAAAATTATGCTGGCATTTTCTTGCTAGGAATAATAAAAAGGATAAGCATATTATACAAAAATGGTCAGAAAGAAAATGTAAATAAAAACTGCTATTGATTATAAAATGACATGCAGAAAATTCACATCCCAGGAGATGTAATATGCTGTGTAAGGCCTTAAAAAGAAATATGCCTGCATTTATAGCTATGGAAGTATTAATAATCATTAAACAAAATGAAAATTCTGTGCATTATGGTCCAGAGAGMTGAGATTCATATTCATCTGTCAGTACTAAAAGATGGGATAGGAAGAAATTAATTTTTCTTGTTCACATCTGGAATTTAAATAGGTACATATGAATGGGCAAAGAACAAGCCAAAGACCACTGCATCAAAATTCCAGAAACCAACAGATGTGGAACACATGTGTATCTCTCCAAAACCTCTCCCAGGTGTRCAGAGAACGGAACCACTGAGTTTATGGGGTTGCATTCATTTCACAACATTGCAACCCACAGCATATTAAATACTATGGTCATTCAAAGCAGTGAGAGGCAAAGGATTAGGATGCACAATTTTTAGAATTGCCACTCAGCCTGGACCTGGAGGATGAAAGTCCTYTCCAAGATGTCTGAACTGTTAGTGTCAGCAGAATGGGACAAGAGAGCATATGAAGTTTCTTACTACTACTTCCAATGTTCAGGCTGAACATATTGGATAAATTTTCTGGTAACAATTCCCTTCCCTTTCTGAACCACAGTCAGGATGAATTACTTTTCAAAACCAGAGGGCTAAAAAGGGTGAAAATTTCTCAAGCAGTAAACTTTGCTTGAAATCTAGTGAGTTTATTCACTGACAGGCTGCCTTATATAYCTATAACTTATGTATTACTTAAAAAATTAATCAGAAATGGTAGAAATTATATTCCAAATACCACAGATCTATCCTAGAATTCTTTTCTGCTTCTTGAGAACCTTTTCATTTCCCAGTCCCTTCAGTATTTGTAAAAGGCAATGCATGTGCCCGCTGGGACCAGAACTGACACAGCAGCTGTCTCATCAYAAACTTTTCAGCGACACTTCCAGGAAGGAATGCAATGCAAGGACTTGAAGAACAAGCTCAAAAGAACTTTGACAATTCTTCTCTCTTTAATTAAAGATTTCATTCTACAGGGCATCATTACCACTCTTCCTACATAAGACATGGCACATACATAAGTTTTCCAGCATGTGGGACTGGGGTTGGCCTGCCTTTCCTGGGATGCTGCCTCTCGCCTGTAAAAAACAAGAGATWGGGTTTTTGCTGATACTGAGGATTACATTTTCATCTCTCTTGTGAGCAAAAATTCCACAAGTGGTGTTCATGCCCTACACACACAAGATATATAAAATAAAATTCAAGTTATAAAGATTTACACATTTCATCAAATAAAGAGGGGAGACATAATTTTAACAAAGGCCCTGACTTAGTGAAACAAAAGAGCAATCATGTTTTCTCTCTGCTTTTTGCCACTTTACCTGGTGCAATGAAGTGTTTTCAGAGCAGGTAAAGCAAGAGGGAGAAGAGAATAAATAGAGAGGAATAGGATTATTTTAGGAAAAAAATATATTTAAAACATACCCTATATACATCATATACTGTATATTACCTATCACATGGCATTTGCTATGTGTATATGAATGCTGGAGCATCAAGAGCATAAAATCATTTTTGCTGCATTTGATGCTGTAAGGTWTTACTGATAAATATTTGATTACATACATACATGATTTCAAACTGAGGGACAGCCAGCTCGGTGATGCAGCCTTGGGTATCGAACAGATCTTTTATTTTTATTAATAGCTCCAGCATTTTCTTGCAATAGGTGAAGTTTGTCACCAAGGCAGAAATGGAAACAGCTAAAATTTTGATTCATCAGAGCATACAGCTGTGTTTATAAATTTAAGCTTGAGATTAATTCTCACCAGGGCTTTGTAAATAAGGACTTTAGTAAGTAATGACTTGGTAAATACACCATTTCCCCAACACTGGCTTCAGAGATTACTTCTGTAGTCCTCCAGCTAAAATGTGTGCTAGTGCTTTACAGTCCTTGCTCACAGCACAATAAATGCACAGAAGGTGAGTTTCTGTGATTGCCTGCATATTGATTTGCAAAGGACATGAAAATAATGCTGTTTCCTCACACTGCAACCAGAACCTTGTATGAGGAAAAGCCCCATGGGTGGCAACAAATGCTGAAACTCCGGTCTTTTGTTCTGAAATGTTAATGACAAAAAACCGACAACATTTTCTGAAAAAAAGATTACAATTTAAAATGGTAATGGTACATTTGTCTCAAGAGAATTTGTATTCTGTCTGCAAGCCAATCAAGATATGGTAAAAGGATTTAGAGAGAAATCACAGCTGAATGCATAAAATCCTGGGAACAAAGAATGGTACCTGCATACAAGAGACAGCTGGCAATACCCATCGGTGGACAGGGAATGCAATTCTCTTTATTCTTRCAAATACAAAACCTTCAAAATTCTGGTAGTTTCTGCTGTATGTGACAGTTTTTGTTCACAGCACACACTGCCAAGGAAGTTACTGTGTCCTCCATATTTTTGCTAGCCCATAACATGGATGTGTATTAGATCCAAACTCTCTTGATTGGAATAAAAATCACTGAAATGTGGATCAGGTTGATAACTGTAATGTAAAATATTATCTTCTCATTTTTTTCCACCCCTGAATTTCTCACAATGCTTTTAACACACTAATCCTTAAGAATCATTTAAGCAATAAGAGTAGGAGAAGGCATCACATTGGAAGGGAATAATTTCATGCCTCAGATGTGTTGTGAAGCATGAGATGAAGAATGAGTGACTTCAGCCACCTGAGAAGTGCAATGACTCCCAGAAATGCACTGCCTAAAGTATCTTATTGCTATTATTTCATGGGAATTATTTTAGAAAAGGTCACACCCATGGAGCTGGTGAGAATGAGCAGATTTGAGTGATTAAGGTGGCAACCATACAAATTGTAATTCACTTTTTATTAAATAAGTTCTCCCATCACTCTTTTTAAAATAAAGAGTACGTTTTAAAAATTAGAAAGGACCTCCTTGATCAGGGGAAGTTCCACCCTGGCCAAGCTGAGAAAACGGTGTTTGAGCTGCTGTAACCACCTCAGGAGACYTTCCTGGTGATGTTTGACCACACCCAAAACAAGTGGCACTATTGGGAAGTGTCCATTTCCCTCTCCTGCGGGTGATTCCTCTGCCACAGCCTGGGTTTAGGAATGCCAAAACAGTTGCCATGTGTGCTCCATCACTGCACAGGCRAGAGACAGCAGTGCTCTCTGGGTCAAACATGTTTGGGTTAGGAACAGACACTTCAAATTTTATTATTAGTTTTTGTTGCCATTTTGTTTCTTGTACAGCGAAAAATCACTTCTCTTCTTCAGGGCTGAAGCATAATGTTGTCTCCTTTGTGCAGATTTCATATTTAGTAAAAGAAAGGTTTCAGAAAACCTGTAAAAATGAAAAAATTTAAAAAATCATCCTTCTTTACTTGGACAACAAGCTACAATTCAGGTTGCTGAGGCATCACCTCGTGTTCCACTCAGCAAATCATCATGTATCAAATGGAAACAACATTTTGATTTTGGGAAAAAAGGTATCATTTTTCTTTTGAAAAGAATTGAGCCGTAGCTAATTTGTAAAGTTATATCATTAATCTAAAGTTTCATCTTTAAAGATCACACTCCTACTCTCATTCTTGGTACATGTTGTAATTTGATCGTACTATATACCAAAAAATATCTTCTTCCTTACTCATGTCATTTTATGTTTCTTGAATTCTTTTATGTTCTTGAATGATAGTATTTTATTAATTTTTTGCCTGATAAACTAGGTAGAAAAAAAAAACATTTAAGATTTAAATAACTAGAAGAAAATAAATGTCATTCCTGATTTTAAACTGGAATATTTTGCCCCTCTGTTAGTCTGTTATGGCTCTGAAGAACTGATCAGAGTATCTGAAGCACTTTTGACTTYGCTGTCACAATGAAATATTTAAATTAAGGGACTCATTTTTGCTCCCCTGTTCAAGTACCTCATAAGGGTAAAATGTGATAAGAAATCACAAGGATGAGGCATGCCTGAGAAAGTATTCTCACAGCCTACTCAAGGTACATAACTCAGACATGATTCCATGTAACTAAGTTTAGCAGCCAACATCCACCACAGAGGCAGTAATGTGCAGAGGCAGGTTCTGTCAGAGCATAGTAAAGAACATTAATTAGTTCTAAACAGCAAAGAAAGCTTTACGTTCAAGATAAATTTACAGGGCATTTACAGCTGCTAGAATGCAAGAAATGTTGTAATTTACTCTTTCTAGCCWGAACTTCTGCTGTTGTTCCATTTTTAGCAATTGTTCTGGGAATAAAGAGTAGTGAGTGTGTTGGTCTCAGCACCTGGGAGCAGGAGAGATCCTGCAAGTGTTTGYCTTTCACATTAGAGAGGATCAGCCATGGAAGGACTTTGGGGACCCAGAAGGACTCRACAGCTTTGCATCCTCTGGAAAAGATGAATTTGCTGCCAGTTGTGGTAAATAATATGTATTGGGGCAGGTAAGGGGCTTCATTGCCTACAGTCAAGGTTCTCAGTTTAAATACTCAAACTGGAAATCATGAAATAATTTTCTCTTTCTTAGTCATCATCCCACCCCTCCTCTTCCCAGCCCTCCCTGCTTTCCTTGTGATCTGGTTTACATGCCCTCATTTGCAAATATTGTTGGGACAATGTCAGGTTCCTTTAGGCCAAACACTGAGATCTCTTATCTATTTTTATGAAATTTAATCCCGCTGGCAATATGGGCTTGATTTCTCTAATGGTTCCAATGAAAACAGTGTTTCATTTGGCTTTAAACTGCGATCACAGATGAAACAGTACAGGACTATGCCAGGATATGAGGGCTAGGCACTGAAACCAACACTAAACAAAAACTAAAACTATGTAGTGTGTATATCCATTATAAAATCTGGTGAAAAAAAAATGGTAAAAAAGGAGGGGGGGAAATAAACTTAAAAACTCCATAGACATTGCTTATTTAAAGAAATAAATTTATTATATGGCAATATACCACTGATGTGGTATCAACCATCATCCCAGTGYGGAGCTGTGGGGTCCCAGATGGGGCGATGTTCATTAACACCCAGCAGCTGGATAATTTATCAGCCAACCAGCACATGGAGCTTCACATCCCTCTTCTGTAATTCAAGGGGGACCTTCCCCTCCAGCCCACTTCCACTCTGAGTTTAACCCCACAGCAAAACTTTTATGCTATCGTTGCGAGGATTCTAATCCACACTAAATATGCTAATCAAGGAATACCTCAAGGGCCCTTTTTGATCGGTGTGGTTATACATTTATGCTAAATCTGCAGCTTTTGGCATTATCTTCAGCAAGAAGTCACCATCTCCAGTCCATGAAATGCCATTTTCTTTGTCCTGTGTAATARACAGGTTTCAAACATTATCAACAAACACAGCCTGGCAGATTAGCTCAGAAGGACACGTTCCATAGTGGTAAGACGGATGCCCCTTCAACACTTTGACCTTCTAATCAAGACACATCGGCACAAATAATTTGGTGGGGAGAGGGGAGGGAAGACAAGAAGTGTCCACCCTGCCAGAATCTCCATCCACACAGCCACAGCATGCACAGAGAATACCCTGTGTGCAAGAGCCCTGTGACTAATGGATAATGGTGCAAGTCCACCAGTTTTTACAGGTACTTTTTTTTAATTCTTTTTTTTTTGTTGTGCAATTTCCCAGAAAGGATAGTGCCAATGGGAACTACAGGTGGGACAAGTCCCAGCACTGCTATGGGGTGGACTGCCAGATGCCAAGAATCTGCAGCTTCTAAAAAGCAGATCCACAACTCCTGTGCCAGTGGTCTTGTGCTCCTCTGGAACACCCTCTGGGATCTGCCARCTTTGGGAGAGAAACCTCCCTTGCTCTTTTAAGGGTGTGAAAAATGTGCCTCATCCCGTGGGCAAATTAAGCAAATATCTGTTAGTGAAATCTCACGGACAATCCATTCCTTCAGTAGCTTTAACTGCGAGTTTCTCATAGACAGGTTTATGTCCTGGCTTGAAACCACTGAAATTGCAAGACCCCATTACACTGTGTATAAATGTTGGGAAAGAGCATGTTTGAAAACTGGGCTGAAGAAAATGGTGGTTCTTGCCCCTTCTCCAGCCTGATTTTGTGAAACCAAAGGCTGCTCTGGCGAGGTGCTGCTCTGCCTGCACCCACCCCAGGCCTGGATGGTGCACCCTGAATGGATTCCAGTGGTGGATGCCCAGTGCCTCCAGGCTGGGCCCCTCTTCTTGCTGAGGAGAAAAGAAAAATCAGGGAGGTACCTACAGAAACAATCTGTCAGTTCCTCGTAGCTTTGCTCCCTCACCGTGGGTACCAGCCTAAGATGGGGCACCGTACGCTAAAACAGACCTCTCACAAATATTTCATATTCCTGAGACAAGCAAAAAAGGCCTGTCACCACCCTGTGCATTTCTATTATTTAAAGGGTCACTAATCAAGCAGTGAACTTACCTTTCCGACAAATCTCCATACCAGACAATCAATATTCATCTGGTGCTAGCGATACCCTTTCCCCGCCTGCCCTGCTTAGTGCAAGCCAGACCATCCTCCTCCTCCTCCTCCTCCTCCCTGAGGATTAGCAGAGCCTGGACAATGAGCCCTGTGGACTCAGGGGGGTCTGCTGTGTCCGGCACCCCCAGAAAAGCATTCGGAATTGTCACTGACTATTGCAGTGGGTACAGTAGTGGCGGGACTGGGAAGGGTTAAAGTTTTGTCTGTGACACTGAAATTGAGGCCAGCTGTAGGTCATATTCATGTCCCAGTCACAGGAAAATGAACCTGTGAGACAGAACCTAATTATCTGCTAAACCAAAAGCCAGTCTCAGTTCAATAACTTACGACAGAGCTGGCAGCCAGATATAGTGTTGTCATGGTAACGCCGAAAAAAAAATCCACTGCAGTGGAGAACAAGAAGGAAAAGAAGGAGACTGTAACCCTAAATATGCTGTAGCCATTTGATCTTGGACAAGTGGATATGTCTAAAGAGCCAGATTGCTACAACTGTCTATCCACTTTAATATCCTCTATAATTACTGAAATGAAAAATGCAATTACAGTGTGCTCTGAGCTAAAAACCAGGAGTAACTGGCTAACCGGGAATTAATTTTAAGGGAACAATCGGTTTCTTTCCCCTCTCAACACACATGGACTGAGAAGTATGTGGGGGCTGGAGAGCAGAGACGCCTGCTTCCTGCTAGTCCAAAATCACTGCATGCCAATCAAACCCTTGCTTTTCCCCTTCCCCTCCTCCCTCTGCCATTACAGATGAGGGAAAAGTTCAGTAGAGCAAAGATCTCACTTGATGGACTGCAATGTGTACTGTGTGAAGTTAAGGGCGAATTTACAGCTCACAAAAGCATCCTTAGCATGGTCCCTTACAGGGACACACGATAAGACAGAGCACACCACGATGGACCCATGCTCCAGGGGGCCAGGGGTGAGGGATCCCGTCCTCCCAGCACAATCCTACTGGGAGCTGAGCACAGCATTCCCAAGCAGGGCTGCTGCTGGATGTGGGGCCTTTTGCAGCTGAATCCCTACAGGTAGCAAAACAAAGRACATCATCCTTGGATGGATCATCGAGCCCACCAGGCACACAGACACAGACCTGCACCTTGCTAGTGGAACACCAGCACCTCAGCACAGCTGAAAAAATGTTTATGACAAATCAGACAAAAATGTGTACCAAACACAACATCGAATCATGCTTTGAAATATATATTTAAAAAGTCTTCTCTATATATGCACGTGTGCACATATTGTTTACTGCTGTGAGRAGCAAACCAATCCCCGTTTATTTTGGTCAGAGATGGAGATTTGATGTGGTGAAGATCAACAGTGATCCTGCGAAGGAACATAAATCTGTTTATGTATATTAAAGACAGAGATTGCAAGTGGATCATCATGGTTAGAATAGTACAATTAAAGCAAATAAGCCACTTGTTTGGCACTTCKGTGTCGGTGTTTCCAGCTTGCTGCCAGAGCTATCTGTGCTATTCAGAGCAGCTTGCTGAACAGTGAGACTTCACTCCCAGATGCTGGAAACTGCATGGTTTCAGACTCTCACATAGGCATGCTATTCAGACTCAAAATGTTCTCGCCGTTACTAATTGCATGAGAGACTTTGGGAAAAAAGGCAGAATTTCAGGTGGCTAAGACAGCAAAATCATTTCCAACCAGAGAATGTGATCAGTAAATGTTATTGTCTTCATATTTTTACCCTGAAMAGGCTTTCTTTCTTCTGACTGGGCAACTGAAGTCCAGATTTGGCTCTTTTTTTTTTAAAAAAAAAGAGCTCTAATCTAGTAATAATACTGTCTGAATAAAAACCACTCATTTAAATATGGTGCATTCTGAAGAAGGTTATGTATCAATCACTACTGCACAGCGCTGTGCACGTGTAATGAAAATTCATTCAGCAGTATGTTATTGTCATTCTGTCTTTTTAAATAAAAAATGTAAAAAAATTAAAAAAAAAAAAAAAAAAAAAAAAAAAAAAAAAAAAAAAACAACAAGTAAAAACAAAAAAATCCCAAGAAACCAACCAAACCCCACAAAATTCCACAGGGAACATATCATGTACCTCTTCATATCTCCATATAGTTTGAGACCAGCCCACTGATCTTTCATATAATCAGCATTAGTACCCACTCCCATGAGCAGTCCAGTTGAGGCARTGGAGATATCTGGTGTCTACAGAGAAGTGGAGCATGGCCTTTCTACACCTGCACAGTTTTTGTCAGCAATAATGCACATCAAAGGATGTCCATGGTGATATTTTCAATGAGCCAGCCTACATGAGGTCTCCTAATGTCTGTGGATCTAAGACTGATTACAGTCATCATTAATTTGGCCTGATTTTCATCACGGAAAACATGAATGACCTCGTGCTTTTCTTTCATTGATCTCTGTGTTTCTGAAATGTTAGCAACTTGCTTTTCAACCAGTCKAAAAATGTGCTTAGTCTCTTCAAATTGTGTAAAGGGCTTTTAGGAAAATAACTTCTGTAACTGCTGGAAATTGGCTTTAATACACTGGTTTTCAGCCTTCAAGGAATCTGTGTAAACTGACAGCTCATTATTCAGAGAAATGTCCCAACAAGGCCTCTGAATCTTTTCTACAAGAATCACTSTCACAGGAAATCCAAAGGCATGGAAATAATGCAAAGGAAGAGAAAAATTATTGGGAAAAGGTAACAACTTGGGCACAGGGAGCAGAAATTCTGCTTCCATTAAAAAAAACTAAACTGAAAAGGACCCTGGTCTTCACACATAGTAAAAGGAGAAAAAACATATTGCTTTGCTAGTCAAATGTGTTTGTTTCCCATCTGAGCTTGCACTTCCAAATATAGTGGACTGGCCTTTCCCTCTCACTTCCATGGTTCTGCTGAGGACACAGGCTCATGATGGGGATGAAGCAAAGGAGAGTCCCAGTGTGGRTCTGCAGAACCTCTGAGTGACAGAGCTGCCCCTGCTCGCTCCCCGTCTGACAGGGCCACAGTAATGGCCCGAGGTTTTTTGGGAAAAGAAGCACCCACCCTCATCTGTGATGCTCACAGCACATTTATCACTGACAAATCCCTGGACTGTACACTTCAAACTGCTCATTGTAGCTGTGAAAGGGGTAAGCTGGAGCGCTGATATGTTTGCACAGCTGAAATCCAAACGTGTGCCTCAAGTTGGTGTTCTGACATTTCTTCAACAAAGACCAAAAAAAGACCAATTAATGAAAAATGAGAGTGCCATTTTGTAATGGCAGAAGCATTACAGCCAGCTGTTGGTTAAAAAGCCTGCCTTTTAACATCAACATTAAAAAAAAGTAAAGAAAAAATTAAAGAAAGCAAAATCATGACCAGAGCATTACAGCAGCAGCTGTGGTCAAATGCTCTCTTGTGTCCCCATATGAAACTCCAGTATTCATAATCCTGACCTACTCATAAACCAGGTATCCACAGATATATTTTACTGATCTGTGCTTTTATCCATCTTCCTGAAAATACAAACTCAAAAAATGAAGCTGGTTGTAGCAGTCACAGTGGAGTATTTTAAGGCAGTATTCTAATTTTCTGAACAAAATGCATAATTTGTGAAGTTTTCAAGAGTAAAACGGAATGAGACAAGCAGCACAGGACTCGGTTTCCTATGTGTTGAAGGTCTCTTGCCTTTTGTGATGACTTCAAGTATGTGAGACATCAATGTGAGACTGGCAGATGTCACACAGTCCCAGTSGACTTGCCGTCTCTGGGAGTAGCACCACTGGATGCCCTAAGGCAAATGGCAACTGTAACTTCTTTACATTTTCTAAACATCTCTAATGACTTCTGGCTCCTCCAAAGTCCCAAGCACTAAATTTCAGTCAGGTCTGAAAAACACGAGTAACCACAAGAATCCGTTTTGATTCGTCTCACCAGTTGGGTTGTGCTCTGTCCTAATAAACTGGCATCAGACTGCAGAGTGGCTTTACTCAATCTAATACTCCTAAAATCAGAAATTATTAGATGTTAAATTTTGGTCAAGAAATAACTCAATCACTGTATTAAAAAACGAGGATTGCTAATTAAGTTGGGTAGCTCCTTTGGTAATATCATACAATTTATAAATTGTGATGCTGAATTTACTTAAAAAAAGTCACCTACAGTCRATATGAATCATACCAAAAAGCTGCTATATTAAAAGCTAAAATCTCTGTTTAAACTAAGCAGTTAATATTTAAACTCATGTTCCATTAAAAATATGCCAGGATAGTTTTGCATCATATTAAATGGTACACAGTGAGGCMGTTTGATTTGTTTCTATTTTTGTTGAGGTTTTTAGATCCCGAGCAAACCAGCTAAATATTATATTTCTTTGCTTGAATTTAAACAGAACCTTTCAGTCTTGGAAATAGACAATTTAGACTCTTTTTTTTTCCCAGAGCTAACATTCTACTTTGGTGCAGTCTTCAATGTAAATTCCTCATCTTGTTCTTGAAACTCGAAACTCAGCAGGAATGATGTTCTGACAAGGGAAATGCATTACAGGGTTCACTCCACTGTCCCCCACGTAACTTGGGGATATGTTAAGCACAAAAGGATCCAGCTCATAGCATGGATCTTTTTGAGAGTGGAAACAGTTTAAGTAAGTGCTTTGTAAGGATGGTGGCCACCCTTCAAAACGTTTAAATTCAATGGTGACGCCTTAGCAGCTGAAGCCAAAGGCTTCCCTTGACTTTAACAAGGCCAACACATTCCTTTATGGAAACTACAAGGCTGCAAGATGCCTCTGTCTTCCAGGACATGCTCTGTACTGATAAAAACAGTCATGAGAAGATCACAGTGCCAAATGTCACAGTTTTGATCTAATCCACCTTAAAGTCTCTCCGTTGTACAGAACAGTGTGTGGCTGGAAAAGTTTGCCAAATAAGCTACGTGTATCAGAAAAAAAAACATTGGCCCCAGGTAAAATCTGTCATATAGCTGAACATTACAAATTCTCCCTGCCAAGAAAACACTTAGAGAAAACAAATTGGGTGAGCATAATGATGCAGGTTACGCAGAGGCATTGCACCTTGGAAATCCGCGCAAATCACTTACTCACATTTCCAACATTTTTTTCAGTCTTCCCTGGATGAAAATGAATCTGCAGAACATGGAGATACTTGTAATCAAGAAAAGATACCATTGTTGTCACACCAAAAGGGTTCAGAAAATTAACAAACAAGTAATTTAGCACGTGCACAAAAGAAAGGAAAAATACTGCCAAGGGATGCTTAAACAGATTGGTACCAGTTATTAATCACTGCGTCGAATTCCCCAGGAGACAGAAAAAAAACCCCACAACAGAGAAGTATCACTTYACTTGTCCTGATCTTATCCTTTTCCCCAGGCATGTCCTAGTGGCTATAGTCAGACAGAAAGGATTCTGGGCTAGATGCTAGCAATTTGCTCGATTGTTCTCATTTCTTTCCACACCAGAAGAGTTTTAGTGCTCCTTAAGATGCAYCGCGATAAAGCCCACGGACAGTGTCTAGACACAGCGCATAGCGACGGCCTTTGAAAGCCTTTTGATGCGCTGGGGCTGTGTTACACATGCATGGTTTTAATGAGCTTCTCCCAGCCTTTCCAGGAGCACTCTACAGCARGCATGAGACACACAAAGAGAGGAAAATCCTTACCTTTGATTTCACACCTGTTRCTATAGACACCACAACATGTTCACTACCCTGTTTAAGGAGCTTAAACGTGGAATGGCCGTCAGATATTTTTAATCCTCTGTATGCTAAGGATGCTTTTCCTTTCTCAGTTTCACACAGGAATGTATCTGTTGGCAAATTTAGGCACAGCTTACTCATTGACTTAGATTGTCACACATGCATTACCTTATGCCACCTTCCTTTTTTTAACCAGTGTCCTCTAGATGGTTTTGTTTTGCCAAGAAAGAAAACTGAAATTGTGCAGAGCTCCTCATGAAACTATTRGAAAGAACATTTCAGGGTCAGTTTTGGACCTTCAGTCACTGGAAGTCTGATGCCACCTCAAAACCTTCACCTGGGGCAGTGGCCTCCCTCCAAAAGGGGTRTTGTGTTACATATAAGAGCAATTGGACTGAAGGAAGCTTGGAATTGTCTTTACTCACACTCGTTAGTGGTACAGTTCCATGAGCACTGCAATCTCTAAGTTCATTCCCCTCCCTCTTTGAATGGGGAGTATCTCATCATTACAGTAAATTCTTGCAGACCAGGCAAAAGAAAAAGTTTAAATTTATAAAAACCCAGAAAATCCAACTTTAATCTCATTTGTTTGGTGTTTCTTTTTGTCTATTTAAGTAATAAAAAGTGCAGCTTAAATTTTTAGAAGTTCTGCACCATTTAAGGTACAGAAAGGCTGTCATGAGCAGGACAATTGATTGTACAATGCCAACACTGCCATCCCTTTGGAGCATCCCACAGGAGAGCAGGGCTGTAGCACCACATGCTTTAAGCCTACATTTTCATCCTTCCAGTGCAGGACAGTTACTGCCTTTGGAGATGGGAAAAAGGTAAGGGAGCTACAGGAGCTGTGCAGCTTCAGCAGGCTGTCAGAAAAGGGAGCTTCTTTCTCCAGGGTACCAGGTCCTGTGATGCACTGCATACACACATATTTCTGTATTTTTAAACTGCATGTAGGAAATCAAAGTCACTGTATAGCACAGATAGTCCTTCAACAAAATCATGGAAATTCTGAACAAGACACAAAAAAAGAGAACAAGACCACGCTTGCAGTATCCCAAGATTTGTGAAATGAAATTGATTTCCATTCAAATCAGGTCTTTTACTCTTCTTGAAAATGTCAGGGTGTCAGCCTCGGCCATTACCAGACTGTGATTTATAGTTGAGGCAGAGCGATAATACTCAGGTGACTGTCTGGAACTGTACTGCTGTGTCTGGAAAGGCTACACATGACAGCTTCCTCCTTTCTTAACCAACTTGCATAGCTTATCTAAGATCAGCCTTTCCCCCACCCCTCCTCCCCAAACACATGATAGGAAAATGATAAAACATATAAGCTTGCAGATTTACTGAGATCAGACAAATAAGCCTWGTGAAGGGACTAGGTTGCAGAACTTTGGAGAAACACATTAAAAATAATCCTTTAGCTAGCTATATCCTAACAGTTTGGATAGATACCTGTAAAATGTGAGACTGATTGCCTGGTTTCAACACATGGGTATGTTTTAATCCATCTGTAGGATCTATTTCTGTAACTCGAGCATACGAGAAACACAGAAAATGCTAAACCAAGTAAGCTTTCAAGTAGTAATAATAATACMGCTGCTGTCATTTCCTTCTGAAATTAAACACAATTTATTCAATAAATAGATTAATGGAGGTCAAAAACTACCTGGCTAATAATTACTCAAAGACTGATAAGCTAATTCCGTTATTTCTCCCATTGACATAAGTTTTTGCTTAAATAAAGGCAACAGAAGYACTTAACATTTTAGGTGATAAACTCCTGCTAATTTTAGCTGGAATTGGGCACCTTCAAATACCTCAGACAAGATTTTTCCAAATCTTTTTCACTCTTTATTCCTTTAGCTATACTTGTGAAGAAGACAATAAACAAGATAAATGAGTAAATCAAACAAAAGAAAAGAGGAATTACTAGCAGGCTAATAATGCCATTCCTGACATCATCTCACTCGTTCTGCTATTAGTATTTGCAGAGGATGTTGACAAAATCAGAAAGATTCAAACAAGAGCAAGAAACATGATCTGAGCTTCCCAAAAAACTCAAGAGGAAGACAATGAAGTCAATCTCATTAGTTTTTCAATGAAAATCCTATGAGGTGAGGGGAAGCAAACAACCATTTAAATTGTCAGGAAAATTTTTAGTAGCTGGAAACTGATGCTAAACAAGTTCTAATTAGAAATAAAGCCTGGTTTTAATATTGATGTGATAGACAACTGGGAGACTGTTCCAGGGAGTTATTATGGATTCTCTGCCGTCCCAAATCCTAAATATACATGCTAACCAAACAGAAATTGTTGGTGTTGACGTGGGAGTTGCTTGGTGAATGCTTTGGCATGTTTTATGGAGGAAGTCAGACTGGATGATTGAGTTTGCCTTGGCAGCAGACAGGATATTTCTGCTGTGTGTGGGAGACACAGGGAGGGAAGCAAGGGGGAGGGAAAAGGAGGGAAAGAAAG
>NW_026623327.1:1386831-1418089 GCF_030028575.1 Malurus melanocephalus | reverse complement strand
AGAAAGAAAGAAAGAAAGAAAGAAAGAAAGAAAGAAAGAAAGAAAGAAAGAAAGAAAGAAAGAAAGAAAGAAAGAAAGAAAGAAAGAAAGAAAGAGAAAGAAAGAAAAGAAAGAGACTGACTGTATTTCTTGCCTAGCCCATGTAAGGTGCAAGTCCTATGTGGTACCGAGTTTCCCAGTTCAGTGAACAGCACAGGGTACCTGGAAGCAGAGAGGATGCAGGATGGCACACATGCCACTCATGGATGGCATTCAGCCACAGGTTTTACCACAGGCAGAAGAGTCTGCAAGTCCTCTCTGAAAACTGCTGCAGGTATTAAGTTCTGCTGTCATTTCATAATCCAAGCTGAAAGACTTTTTTTCTCCATGATGTAATTGAGACACACATATTAGACTGGTTTATACAAAAATGATGAGCCAGGGACTCTCTGTGGAGCTACTCCTTTGCATATTTTTTTCTTATTCGTTGTTGCAGAAGATCTTTGGGACCATTAAAAATATTAATCTCAATAAAGTAAATGTGCATGTCAAAACAAATCTGAAGAGTTTCAATGGAGACTATTTGGCTTTTGGGATCTGAGATCCCACAGCTTGTTTAGATGAAACCCTTTCTCATTCCAACCACTGCACTAAGTTACTGTGAACAACTGAAGGACAAATGGCAGAAAGAAGATGAAAAAGAAATTTATAAAATGATCCCTCACATTGCCACACTAAATCAGGACCACCTGCCTAGCTAATATTTGCCTTATACTGAAGTCTCATAGTTCCAATCAAAGTCAAGGTCCCCCTGCGACCGTCACTGTGCTCCCGTTACTGAGCGGCGTTCCCACGTGAAAGACCCCATGGTCTGCCTGGACAACACTGGGAAAATGGGAGGGGAGGAAAGAAAAWGCTCAGGGGAACTTGTCTGCCTTCATGCTGGCAGGAAGAGACCCTAAATCTTTAGCCATCGATGCAGCAAAGAGGAGCACGTAGGCAGCAGTTTGGAAATATTTCAAAGGGTTTTAAAAGTGTTAGTTATTGCACGTAGTAATTTTGATTTCCCACTAGCATTTAGGGAATGATTACCAAATTTCAGAAAGCCAAGCTGCAGCCTTTGGAATTTATTAACTCATAAAAGCCTACCAAACCTCAACACTGAGATACTGGCAACACCCACAAGAAATCTAACCCTCTGAGTCAGCCAGGAGAGGTTTCCAAGGCTGCACTGGTAACCTGCTTCACTTCTAAACATCCAGCTCTTGTTTGAAAACTGGGTGCCTCAATGGCTCCTAAAACATCAGCATTTTGACCATACTCCTCTGTTTTGGAAGGAGAMGTAAGTTTGAGAATTAATATCCAAAATAATATGCCACCATAATAAACACCAGAAAAGCATGGCCTCCTGAGTTTATTTAAAATCTAACACTAAATCTAACTCCCTGAATACTCCAGTGGGTGTATATAAATAACACCAGCAAGAGCTATAAGCACTGTGTATCCCCAGACTTGTGACAAATCTTCCCAACAGAGGGATGAACCCCATGTTTGCAGTGGAAAGCCATAAATCCCACCACAAAWTGTCTGCGCCGGCCATCTCACGCGCCAGGCTCGCTGAACGCTGATTCCTGMGCTGTAGGGATGGAGAGGTGCTGTGTATGGGTGAGACTCACGCCTGCTTCTGCAGGATAGCAGCACTGTGAGAGTCCATGGACCTGCCACCTGTATGCCCAAAGCACAACCAGGCTCCTTGAGGGCAAGGACCGACCGTCAAAACYTCTGGAAATAAGAATCTGGCTAAACACTGGCAGCAAAAGTTTCATGCAGATTGCCAGCAGAAACTACCTCTGCCGGAGAGAGCAGCAGAAAATGATCCCATAGCCTGCCTTTCTCAAATCTCAGTTATTAAAGCTCATGGTCTGTAAATTAACCTCCATTCTGATTGTGCAAAGATCATGCCATTGTTCAGCAAAAAAAAAGGAGCAGAAAGAGCCATATCTGGAAAACTGCAACCAGCAGCCTAATATATAACATCTGCCCGCTGTTTGTTTCTGAACAGGGCTGAGGGAAGAGATGCAGATTCTAACAAAAATTTACAAGTAGGGGCAGTTTATACATTGTTCATGCTCAGGATGAAGAGCCACTGTGGAGAGAAAGGCAAAAAATGGGAGCAAGGCTAATTTAAAGTCTTAGRAGAACAAAGCTGGCATCTAGTAGGGCCTTACAGCGGGGCTGTGGAAGAGGCTGAAACAAAGAGATCATCACTACCTTAGTGGAAGAGAAGGGGAGAGGTGAAAGTTACTCACTAGTAATACTGTGATTCTATTTCATAGAATAACTTTAGCAGAAAAAAAGCAACCATCTTATCCAATTCTCTGGCATACTGACACCCACAAGGACAGAAATATTTCAGAAGTAGAGAGAGAGTGAGGATCCCAMAACCAAATCTTCTCTAGACACAAAGTTTTCCCTTGCACTCTAAAGGAAGTTTGCAGAGGAGAGAGATTGTAGAGGAATAGATGGTGAACCATGAAGACTTTTCCACTGCTAACTTCTCACTTGTAAGAAAATCAGTATATAAAATGGATAAACAGAATCTATTTCTTTATGCATTGAAGACACTCACTTCATCTGATTTATTGTCATCCAATGGAAATGCTTTGAGTAAAGGGATGCACTATCAAGAAATGCATTCTGCTAGAAAAGGCTTGAGTTTGAAATTAAATCCTGTGCTAAACTTTTCAAGAAGTATCTACCTTCACTGAAGTCTTTTCATGGCCCTGCTTATTTCTACTTTAAACTTCTCATTTATTGTACTTTAAGCCCCATCAGTGAATGTAAATGGGGTTTCACTATACGTTTAGTGCATTCAAGCATTCTTTGTTACAGTTCCCACCCTGCCGCATTATGTGAGCTCTGCCACGGAAGTCCAGCAGTCGGTTTGTTTTCTGCTATTAATAAAAGAACCTACTTTTCCCCACTTCTTTGAAGAAGTTGAAAGGGCTACATGTTAGAGGGGGAGGTGGTGGGGAACAGACTGTGGTGTAATCCCCAAACGCAAATGCTGTCTAGATTAGAAACCTCCCTGAAGAAAATTTACAAATGCTAAGACTGTGCTTTTTGTGTGATGAACACTAGAGCAATAACTTAGCCACATACTGGGTTCTGCCTAATRCTTAGGGAGCCTACTAGGTGAAAAGAATTAAATGAAAAAAAAATCTTCCAGTTGGCTCTGTGCCGATGCCATCCAAGCCTTTCGGTATCCAGYGACTTACTAATGCAACTATTTTCAGATGTATTCCATCACTGAGGTATCTTAATATAATACTTAGGAATCTGTTAAAATAATAATAACAAACACACAAATGGGATTTACACATTGCCAGTGTTTTTACATAGCCCAGGAAAAGCTTAATTAAAGGGGTGGGACATGTCTCTGCTGAATAGCTGTTTTTCCTTCATACCTTCCCATGCATGACACGCACACATCCAAGAAAAGAAGTTGGGGGTGGTGGTGGTGGAAGAAAACCACCCAAAACCAAAACCAAAATTACCAACCCTGAACTACTCAGCACGACCTTGTTGATTTGCTTGGCCTTTTAAATAAATGAACACACTCCTTGTAGAGAATCACAGCCCCAGTGCAACAGCTAAGGAGTAAAAGAAAAGCACAGAATCTTATCTGCCTTGTTCCCCATAGGATACTCATAATGCTCTAACTATCATTACCGTATCTAGTTTATCCCACAATTACAACTAATCCTTAACTCCAAAATAAGTAGGAACAGGCGTAAAGATCGCACTTTTGAGAGCCTACCAGATAAACTTTAGTCTCTAATCAACAGGAAGATTCTGCGATTAATTTTAAATCCTACTTAATAGGTTAAGGATATTTTTAAAGATGAAATAATTTTATCAGTGTTGATCTTATTAATCTGACATTCACTTACTCGCTAAGGCTTCCATACTCCATCCACTTGTTGCTACTCAGGCACTGCAAGTGAAGCACATCAATCAATAGAGCTGGATTCTGGTCAGAATATAACTCACCATAAGAATCACTTTAGTGTTGCCAAGGAGTGCAACAACGCAGCATTCAACAAACTCTGAAGATGCCTATTATAATCATCAAACAATGAAAAAATTTAACAAGGTGATGAGTGCCTCAGATACATTGTTTGGACAAAACCACTTCAAATGAACATAATAAAATAAATCTACTTTTAAGTGAGTGATACAGTTTCACCTGGCATTTTTATAGTATTCCAATATGTTTTTTTTCTATTGTGCGACTACCTAGCTAGTTAGAGACCTCAGACAGCAGTCATTCTTTTTTGGGGTTTTTTTTCTTTTTTTTTTTTTTTTTTTTTTTTTTTTTTTTTTTTTTTTCGTAGGCTACAGTTGGTCCCTAAGAGGAGATGACTGCCTTTCAGTGTGAAATTATGTACCCAGTCAGGAACTGAGCATAATCATCACACGGGCAAATCAAAATGATGGCTACATTTACTGCCTACAGAAATTTCTGCTGCACTGCATATTAACACACTGAAAATGTTGTGTGAGCTTATCGTGGATGTGCYGATTTTCATTACCCATGGAAATGCAGAACATCTTCTGTTAAACCTCATTGACATTTTTCATCAAATGAATAGAGCAATGCCCTGAAATGTGATAATTGTAGATTCTTGTTATACAACTTCGAGTAAAATATTCTTCCCTCTAATTCCAACAGTAATTAACTTGGATTGGAATTCCCTTGACTCATGTAACAGTCTTCAGCACTGTATTAATGGATCCTTGTGTTTATATGGCTGGAAAGGAATCCTGTCCCATATGTGTGATAGTATATGAAGGTGCTAAATACTTTCAGGTTCATGAAAAGAATTGATCAAATCACCCCAGCTTGAGCTATGAGCTTTTTTTTTTTTTTTTTTTTTACATTGTTTGGGTTAAATATGAAGTGGTAAATTGTTGAAACCTAAAATGCCTCAAAAATGAAGCTCCAGGAAATCGTTGCATCTCCCATGAAGACTAAAAATTAAAGTAGACAATTATCATAATAATAACTCAATTGTACATGGCAGACAAAAGAGAAGCTAATACTTCCCTGTGCTTTTTGACTGATGTTTTGTTGGGCTGTAGCTAAACAGCACTTTAGGTTGACAGTAAATTAGCAAACAATACGAGGCAGGAAAAAAGAAAAAAAATCATGTAGGGGTTAAGATGTTTATGTAAAACAGTGATTTTCCTTTTTAAAATTAAAATGTACAAATAAGCTGGTGTCAGAGCCCAGGTGATCCTTCATTTCCACCGCATTGAGCAGGCTCCCATCAGCAGCAGACAGCCGCTAATATATGCGTCTGGCTCAGTCTGCTCTACCAGCTAGGAACCCATCGAATTGTTAATATCAGTCCTTTTTTGTATGCACCACACATCTTTTTCACTCTCTCTCTCTTCCTCCCCCTTTGCAAGAGCTTGTGTTTTGGTTTTTTTTGTTTTTGTTGTAGCACAAGCTGATTACTCTGAAATCACATATTAAAGAGCATTTAAATGCATTTTGCACTGAAACAACATCAAGTCGTGTAGAAATATGTGATTCCTATAGATAGGAATATATTGAAATTCTGCACATAAATCTAAGCATAGCATACCAAATATGATGCTTTCTATTTATTTGTGCTAATAGAGACAGTTTTCATATCCTGTCAATGGGTAAATGGGACTGCTTCCTGCATGGTYTCTGCAGCCATTGTCATGTATTCCCAGGACACGGAAACACCTTGTGGATCTCGGCGGAGATTCTGGCTGAGTGAAGATCTTGCTTCTCCCTGCCCTCCATCCTCTGCCTCTTCCTTCCCTGTGTAGCTGAGGCTGGGGTGGCTGTGCTGAGGCTGGGGARGAAGAGGGAGCAGGAAAGGAGGAAGGCAGTGCACCAACTTTCCCATCACTGTGGCAAGGGGCAGCAGTGAGTACGATGGGCAGAGCGGAGCCACTGGAGTCATCCCAGTTCAAGCAGTAACGCACAGGCGGGACTGCACATTTACGGCTTTTGCTGGAGCACCAAATAAGCCAGGCAGGGGTTTCTAATTATTCATTTTCTTCTCACTCTCAATGCAGAGCAGAGCATAGTTGAAATCTTTAGACTGACAGAGACAAAACGTTTCACACCACAGTTTCACCTTCATTGTACATACAGTGTTAAACGCAAAATGAATTCATAGTGCTGAATGTTATCTATCCTCATTCAAGTAAATTTTGCTGATTGAAAACCAAATGCAATGACAATTTTAATATGCACAGATGGGTGCATCATACAGGTGATTAAATCTATAAGGATTTTTTATTTTGATAAATGCTACGCATAATTTAAATTTTATATTGACATGTATATACCAACACACAGTATAGTTTTATCTCATTATACAGCTTGAATGAACAGAATTTGTGTTCACCTGATCCGTATCTTAAATAATCTGTTTTCAGTATTGAAAACTGCTACAGAATATGTGTAAATTGCTAACAAAGTGCTTCAGGAGTGTAGCACCTATCTGGGTGTATTTGTCTTTCCTGTACACATTCACATCTACTTTTCCAATATTGCCTAAACAGAACTCAATGTTGAATATCCCGTCTGTGTTAAAARAGTTACCTCTGTATCTAAATTTTTGCAAGTAGCTCTTTTGGGTGTTCTTAGCATGTGGGATTGACAGTTTAGGAAGAAAAGAATTACATATTTACAGGAACTGTATCATCATTGTAATTGCTAAGGCAATATTTTTTATGACTATTTAAAGACTAATTATATCTTGAGCAACTTGAAAACTATGTACTGTGCATAGTTTCAGTCTCTTAAGAAAACAAGACAAGAAGAAAAAGTATTATACTAACAGATAAGAACAATTTATTTTAACAATAGTGTTGATGCTTACAATAAAACACAATTCCTCCCACACAAGTGGAAAAAATATACTGCGGCCAAAATACCACTTTTGAAATGAACAAATAGTTTAGATGCCTGATCTGTGTGAAGCTTTTGTTTCAGTGAAGTCTGATGTATCAACAAGGTCCTGCAGCATCTTGGTTAGACACAGAAAACAGAGAAAAATGACTCAGAACTAACTCACCTCTAAAATATTAAGAAATACAAATCAAATTATGTGTTGTAGATCAGAAGCCTGAGACAAACAAGCAGTGCAGAATAACTCATGTGCTGGTGAATCTTCTTATGCAAAGTCAATGAAGTACTTAACACAGGAGGGAAAAGCTAAAGCTCACACTGCTTTTTTTCAGAGGGGTAAAAAATACAAGAAGTGAGGAGGAAGTTAGAATTTGGGTCCGGTGTATTGTGGATTCACTTTAAATTGTGCAGGTACAAGAAATATGATGCTGAGTGCAAAGGGATGTTAATGCTGTATTATGATTTTTAAACCAACATTCTCCTTCAGACTAAAATGTAAATTAAATGAATGTTTTAAATGCCATATTGTGTTCTTACTTGGACAAAGAAAWAAGATGGCAAATAACTACAAAATATTATTTGTCCCATGGCACAGGAAAAGCTAAGCAACAGTTTTCCTGTAGACTGAAATCATTATTCAAACAATAGAATGAATGTTTTCTAGGCCTCAAACATCAGGGTTTATGTTTTATGTTTTAAAAGTCAATTAATGCTGTAATAGTAAGGATGAATATATACTTGGTGGTAATTACCAGAATTGTCTACAATAGTAGTAGTAGTAGTAGTAATATTATGATGGGAAGTGTTTTTTTATATTTTAGCATCTGTTTTGAGTGGGGGTTTTCTTGTTTTTGTTGTTTGGGGGGAGGTTTAGATGCAAACTAGCATTCAGGTTAAATTTTAATTCTAAATGTTGCATGACATTTAGTCCAGTTTTCTAAACATATAAATATGTAACATCCTAATGTTGCACAATGGGTAACAGTTTAGATTTTTTTTTTTTTCCTTTTAGGAACACTCCTGATGCTTAACATTTGAAACAGGTATATTTTCCTTTTTACCCTTCCAGGCAAGGAAAGCTCCTTTGGTTCTCTAAATTCTGCAGAGAAACAATCACAGTCCAAAGCTGCTGGTTCCCCTCCGCCTAGGTCCCAAGAGCCTGACTTGTGATTGTTGCTAAAAAACCTCACAAGTTAGGGTCTCAGGGACTAGGAAAAGTCCAATATGATCCAGTAGAATTCGTCTTCCAATAAACTGAATTGTTTAGTAGTCATAATCGCTGTCAGCAAAATTTCACAGCTAATGTTAAATAGAAAAAAAATCCAAAGCCAAAAAGAAACCCTAAAAACAACATCCCCCCCAAATCAACCACACCTCCTTCCCCCCAAATAAACAAACCACAGTTTCAAGTAGGGGGCAGAAAAGATCAAATAAGCAGGCAAGATGCATACATACATTCAAACAATGTATCAGCTGACCGAACAGACTTTTCTGAGAGTATAGTCCTTAACTTTTGAAAGGGGAAAACAAAGAACACAGGAGAAAAATCTTCACTGCCTCGTCTCGCAAGGAGCCATATTACTGTAAGGCATCAGAGAGAAGCGTCTACAAATGGGTTAAAATCTGCTTCCAGCAGATTTGTACAGTAACAATTTTATTCTATTTCCTTAATGCCTGAAAGAAGGATTAAATGCTTGGGGGTTCTAATTGAAATATTTCCCATTATACTTTTAGTCCTACTGTTCAGGTGGGCCCTGGGTTGCAGAGTACTTTAAACCCATTCACGATGCAAGGATAACCTTTGGGCGTGTGTTCACTTTTTGCCTCTTCCCCACGTTCAACATTTAATCCTTCTACAGACTGCTAGAAAAAGCTTCTTCCTTTCCAGTGGCAAAGCTAGCTTTCGCTCCACAAGCTGCAGAAAACATTGACATGCAGAGGCTGTTGTCACTTGAACCAGATTACTCAAAGCACACATAACTTTCAAATACTGTMGATACAGTAAGAAGAAATGCTCGGATTTCCCAAATAATTTTGTTCTGAAGCCGAACACTTTTAATGGCACGACCACAATCCTGAAATACTTTTGCATTCATTCTCCTCCGATCTTTAGCCTTGTTTGCAGAATGAAAAAGAAAATTTCTACTTTAGGGACAGGATCCATCGTGGCTTTTTTTTTTTTTTTTCCCTCCATCAGATCCCAGAGCAAAAGAAACAGCAGTCATAAAGGTCCTAGCCACTGGAGCAGAATCTGGCATAGAAAACTCAGTGCTCTTCGGGAAGCCGTTCAGCTTTAAAAAGGAAAAAAAAAAGAGAAGGGGGGGAAGAATTAGAATCTCTGCTGGTCGAACAGGTGAACCATCCATTTACAAGAAAGCTGTACACAGCACTCTGCCGAATAAAAGATTTGCCAGTGCCCCCCACCCCCACCCCTGCCCTTCACCCTCCCCTCCAGACTCACACTTCAGATTTCAGAACATTTTGGATTATTTAAAATATTATTTCAGCTGATGATATAATGCAACATTACATAAGAGCCGTTTCTTTGTCACTGTGCACCATTCAATCAGTTATGCCTCAGACACAAAATAGTTAAATGAAACAAAATATATATATGAGAGAGATATATATGTATAGCAGTCCCTAGATTTCATTCAATTTCTTTTTTTAAAGCTGATCATGATTTAACAAACAATTTTGACCACAGCTTTCAAATCAATAATTAGAATGAAAAATCTCTCCCCTCTATAAATATGACATTAACATAATTATACCACCCCCATCGCATAGACCCATCCTCTTTAGGGAATACATCTGATGCTCTGAAGATGGAAATCAGTCAGATTTTAGTTGCTCTCGAACGTACCTTTGCTTCTCACTGACTGACTGGCTTTACCTTCCATGCACACACACGGTCAGAGCACACACGCGCACACACACACATGCGCACACACACACACACACGCACAGAAAGGCACGGCAAAGCAGCGGATGCTGACTCAGAGCAGTTGTGTGTGGAGGGGGTGGTATCGGCTGGTATTTTCACTGCACTCATCATTAACATTAACTCACTCTCTAGCATCCACCCTCTCTCAGACCTGCTGGACTGCAGCATTTGCATGACGCTGTCACTCTAGCCCTTGTGGGTCAGATGTTAGAAGAAAAAAAAAAAAACAGAAAACCTCAAGGCTCTCATAAGGAATGCCTTCATTTCTTCCAAAGGGTCCCTCTTCTTATTTTTCCACCTTTCTACTTCCTCTGTTGCTGTGTCTCAGTTGTTTGACATCTTTCCGGAAGAAAATGTCTTGAGCTGCAATAAGCCAGTAGTCAGTCGGTCCTCCCCTCACCTCACACTCCTATTCCCACCCCCTTTTTTTCCTAATCAATAAGACAGATCTCCAAATGCAGTTGTGAAAACAGGCTCTGACACACAGACTTTCATCCTCGATCCTCTGCCTCAGGAATAGCAGGCAACCCAGGCTCACACGTGATGTAGAGAGAAATAATGCCAGTAATTCTTGAACAGTCTTAGGAGTTTATTCTACGCCTTCTTCATTTTTTCCTTTGCTCGAATAAATACCAGTGGGAAGGACACACTAGCTCTCAAAAGCTACAAGGATTCACTTCTTCAGAAAATAATGAACATTAAAAGACTAATATTAATCTTCCTCAAAATTAATGCTATCTTCTCCCCACCCCCCCCCTGCCCCCCCCATTCATTGTACTCTTTATAAGTAGGAATTGTCTCATAGCCAAAACCCTGCCAGGGTTTGAATCACCATTCACTGTGCTGAAATCGTGAGTTTCTGGGCTTCAATTGGCATTTAACCGGACTAAGCACATTTTTTCCTCCTTTTTCTTTCTTTTATTTTAGACTTCTCAGTTAAAATAAAATAAAAAAATAGAAGCTGCTTGCGTCAGAGGGAGCACTGCAAGAGAACAATGGCAATACACCCGGCACGACCACACTGAGCACTGAAAATGCACGTTTGAGCCACACTTGTGGATTTTTCTGTACGGTATTTGCTCCGTTTTGGTGGAGAAGTCTGAACACAAACACGTACACCGAATACACACACGGAGAAACTCAAGACGTGTACAGAAAACACACGACACAAAACAAAGCACAAAGGCTGATAACCGAAACACAGGCACAAGTTGTCTGACAGGCTATGAAAATCCACAGAGCATAATTATTGTGTGCATTTTTACCTTGTTCCTTTGTTCTTAAGGCAAGGGACTTTAATGGCTTACGGTGTTGCCAGTCTTTCGGCTTTTCCCTTTTTTTTACGCCAACAGTATTTGGGAATTACTTTTCCAGACAATACCACGCCACTGTGATTCGCGGTATAGAAATTATTTACCGGGGTGGGGGGGGACAGGTGACACGCAATTCACCAGCCAATTCTCAGAGCTGCCTGGTGCCGTGGAAGCCCTCGGCAGGTCCCAGGATGCAGCGCTGCAGTCCCGGCTCAGGTAGCCTTTTGGCAACCTTATGGCAGCAGCGGTGAACGGGAAGGGCATCCACTGGCGGGGAAGGTCCAAAAGAAAACGTAGCGCAGCCCCAAGGCAAAGGAAGGAAGCCAAAACGCCGGGTACACGCCCTGAGCCCGGTTAGCGCGCTCTTGGGACTGGTCGTGGCGATGGTGATTGATTTCTTAGGAAAGTAGACAATTAGGAAACAGTTAAGTTTGTAATCTCGGAGAAAGGGAGAGACGGAGACAGACACACACCCACAGACAGAGAGCGAGCGAAGAACGCCAAGCATGAGACAACAAAAACAAGACCGAAATCAGATTTGGGAAACTGAAAAAATACACGATTACAGCATTCAGCTTAGCATTTACTGAGGTATATATATATAAAAAAAAAAAAAATTAGCACATGCACAGCATGGCTTAAAATACTTATTGCCATCAACAGCCTGTGTCGGATGCCAGCTTCTTACTGCTATACGTACATTAGATTGGTCATCGCCTCTTAATCTCCTTTTGCTCAGACCCATCCATTTTTTGCTGCTCCAGCATCTGTGCCCTTTATGCTTTTTTTCTGTATAGTTACCCACAATACCCTGGATAAATTAATGTCATGACCTCGCTGTGGCTATCAGACAGAAAAAAAAGTCTACTATTTTAATAATTGAACGTGCGCGTACAGCAAACTGCCTACTGATAGCCCAGCTTTGTGGACTGCCTCCAAAAGCAGCCTATGCTAGCTCTGCGAATCAGAGACAACAGATGCAAATACTGGCCACAGAGCCCCGGCTCTCTGCCCTGCCTTTTTTTTTTTTTTTTTTTTTAAATCCACCCTTTTCATCCTGTGCCACTTCATTTTCCCTGTGCTTGTCTCCTCAATGGTTAAAAACATTAGCCTGATGAAATTAGAAGCTTCTGAATAAAAGGATGAAGATGAACGAAAATTATAAATGGTTGCAGATTCTGGAAATTTATATCCAGACAGTGAGTAGGGAAGAGTACCCAGGTTCAAGTGCTGAGCCTCACTCGGGAGCACCTCTGGGGCCAATGGGACTGCAGACTAGATTAAATCAATAGTCGTCTGAAACGAGATGTCGTAATCAATCAGCTCAATTACCACTGTCATAGATCTGGGCTTAAGGTCTTTCCTGATTCCRCTCTTCTAATCATTAACCCTTATACATCCTCGTAATAGGAACTCAAACTTTCTCTGCTGCCCTACCTTCAGACCGTCAAAGTTTAACTTAGCATTTTCCCCTCTTTTTTCCTTCCCCTATTTAAATCATATAAGAGTGGGTCAGCAAGAAATGTTTTAAATGCGAATGTGGTGAGATTAGATGCACTCCTTTAAGTGTACCTATTATATATGTGCTGCTGTGCACTTATATATTATTATTATGCCTCCGGGAGTGGCTGGGTGGATCAAAGACTGCTGTTTAATTAACATTCAACTGAGCTGTTTCCTTGGAGATTAAAAATAGAAGACTAGTTGAATTAAACTGAAGCTGTTCACTCCTTTCACTAATCCAATATTACARAACCCTCCTCCCCTCAACCTAGTTAGAAACAACTCATTTCTGGTTAATCAGCCACCAGGAAAATCCATTTTCAGTTTGAAGGTAAGTGTGAAAAAGTTGGAAAGACAGTTTTGTGTGCACGTCTGAATTTCACGGATTTGCCCATCATTTACATTTTGCATCCACAGTACAGTAAATCCTCATGCAATGCAAGGAGAAAAGAACCATCAGGCTTGACTATGAGCAGAACCACTTTAAATTCTTGCCTGTAATTATTATTCACTGTATGAAGATTAAATGTCAACCATTAAACTTTTTTTTTTCTATTTTTTTTTTTAATTCCTGTGCAGGAGAAGATCTAAGAGCTTTTCATAAAAATGCTCCAGCAATTCTCACATATCCTTCTCTCACCTTTTCAGGAGGAAAGAAAGACTCCAGGTAGCAGGCATCCACAATTTAGGTCTCTTAWGTCTGATTTATTCTGTTAGACTTAAATAAAAATAGCGAAGGAAAACCCTGCTACATTTACACTTACATCACTGCCTGTACACACTGCCTCTGTTTTCAAGCAGAACCACACCTTTTTTAACCATGGATCTGCTTCTCAGCTGGAAAGACTGAGSGTACAGCCCCAGTCCGGGCAACACTGAGATTACCAAATAGCAGAATTAGCTGTGGCAATGGTATTTTGGGAAGGAATTTGTGCTCCTAGCGATGTTAGTASTGGGTATGGGATGGGAGCAGCAAATAGGGGTCTCACAGCAACGTCTGGGGTCGGGGGTCTGTCTGGGCAGGGCTCCATGCTGTCCTAGACAGGTTATAATTGGCAATCGATTGCTGCATTTAATGACCCGGCTGTTTTCATTAGCAGAAATGTAAAAAATTGGTCTCGAAAATGATTCAGCTGCTAGCATAGGTGCTTTTAAACAGGCTTATACCTCAGCCAGGAACAGCTTGGTTACAGTCACTGACCCCTCACAGATGGAAAAAAAATGACCTCAGCTTTGCCTCTTTTCTGGGAAAGCTTTAGCTGGCAGGGGGATGAGAAACAAAAAGAACCTTAATTTTGTCCTTTAGTAATGTTAAATGAATGCACTGCAGCAGACACCACCTTAAACTGGCTGAAGGGCAYTGCTCAGTTTCGCAGGCAGCAGCTCAGACTGTGAGCAGCATCCACAAGGGGACAGCATCCACATCCACACTGGAAAGATGCAGTTTGTGTCTGCGAGGAACAGAAAGGGGAGCAGCCATTGCTGAGAGCACCCAAAAATTAAAAAAAAAAAAAAAAAAAAAAAAAAGAAAAAAAAGGCATTTCCTGGATTATTACTTTTGGACAGAGAGGGAGGAGAGGTGAGGCTGGACATGCACGTCAGGTATCAGAACCCACCCAAGTACAGGATGAGCCTTTTGTTTCATAAACAGCAAGAGTAAGGTGATTTGCAATATTAATACAAATTTATGTGACAGATAAGAACTCTGGAATAACAGATAGTAATGTTAAGAGAATGCGATGACAAGGATTAGACACTGTTGGAGCAAAATCAGAATKTATCTTACAGGAAGGGAGAAATGCATTAATATCAAATGTTATTCTGATTTTACAGTTCTCATCTTCAATCCTCACTGTGCTCCAACTGGGACAAAACCTACTCATCGCTTTCCTAGAAGCAAAACTTTCTTCATCACACTGCACATGGACAACATATTCACAAAATAGAAGGTTTAGATTCTYTTAATGTGGCATTTAAATGACTTAGAAGAGCGACATTGTTAGAATAATCCGTGCCTAGTCAAAATTACCTATGTCATAATTCTGTATGATTGTCCCTAACACCTTCTCATCTCAGTAATGAACAGCAAGGGGAGAAAGACTTCAGAAAATTCCAGCAGCTACCTAGTCTCAGATCTGCCGCAAAAAAAATTCCAGCCTCCTATTTTCTTGTTTAGAAATGCTGCATCCAGAATTTGTCTTGCAATTTAACGTAAGAGTGCCTTTTTAAACTTTRCTGGAATTCCCACCTGATTGTGAAGTATTAAAAATATATATACATAGCCTGCACAATCTATTGCAGAAAGGAAATCACAGAAATAAAATTACAGAGAAACAGCAATATCCTTTGCTTCCCGCACAAGCTCCATYTTACTCAAGAAATGCTATTATACCATCTCCTTGCTGACTTGTCAATTTACCTKCCCTTTATTAAAACACAGACATATGACAGCAGAAATTATTGSAGTTTGAATTACTTTGTAAGTGTGTGAATACTATTCAATAGACCTTGATTTTACTGACACTTCCAATTAAAAAAGTAATTATTTGTGAAAACAAACCACTATCATATGTATACTTTTTTTGACCTATGTTTCCTTGAGCCTTGARAGCACGAAATAAAGAATGAATTGACTTTTCTGTTTATGAACACTTTTTATATTTACTTTACCAATTGTTTTTTGTTACTAGCTAATACAGCATCAGCACAATGTGAAGAAAGAAAGSGCCCTGCACCAGAATGAAATTCCAACTGTTCAAAAACCTGTTTTTGCCTAAACAGTCRAGTCTGCATTTGCAGCCTGTTTGATAAGAAAGATGTAAAGTGCCAAGTACTMTTTTAAAAATCCCGCTTCACAAATTTTCCAGTATGACATTTTTACTGTTTCCTTACATGTAGGTGTTCCTGCATACACACACATACACACAAACACATATAAAATTGATAAAAACACAAGATTACATAGACTTAGATCACTAAAATATGCTGTTTCCAGAAGTCACCCCTCCATTCAGGTTACACACTGTTCTTGCAATCACCAGCGGGCCTCAYCCTGAAATAGGGCAAAACAAATCCCCTTATTTGCGTGTGGATAACGTCTCTGAAATGATCTGAACCATTTCTCCGAGCAGTGGTTCCTGGATGTGTATTGCAACATAAAAATCTGAGTTTGTGAAAGGAAATTAAGGGTATTTGGTACATGCTGCAAGCACTACGAGAATGCACAGAATTCTGCTATAAGAGAAAACACTCCTATTTTCTTAACAGTACGATCTGAAGATAAACGTTTGTGAGAAACATTCAGRAAACTATTTCTACAGCCTTGTTTTTAGAGGTTTCAAAAGAAGTCTGGGGAAAGCAAAGCATTTTAAGAAAAAATACAAAATAGCAGGTTCAATGCCTGCAGAACCGGAATATTTTAAATTTTCTAGACAGTGAAGGTTAAAGCTACCCTGCATTCTCATAGTTCTCTCTCTCCTTTCAATCAATCTCATTGATTTTTTTTAAAGGTCAGAGGCTATACCTTCATTGATCAAAGAAACAGCCTGACACAGCGAAAGAGTCTGCCAATTCCAGACAGATCAATCACACCTTTGTCTGCTTTTGATACATTATGGTTATTTATTCTGCATCACCACGACTTTCTGTCGCAGGGCTCTTAATGTAATAATGCTGCTCGGGGACAATAATAAAAAAAAAAAAAGAAGGGGGGGAGGGGAAATATTCTATTTAAAATATTTTAAGCCTCTCACTGGTATTTCTGAGGGTGGCTTATGATGGAACTTGGCCAACTTGTTTGATTTCATTTTTGCCTTGGAACTCCTGTTCTRGTATTTAACTCTCCTTGGCCAGCGCTTTGTAGGATTTTATAAAGGCAACCCTTTGAAAATGATTTGTGCAAACTGTTTTTAGAAAAGTAATTAGATCTTGATAGGACAACAATTATGATCTAATCACAACCGTAATTTTCCACGTTTATGCATTGTTTTAGAAATGTTTTAATAAATAGGATGTAACTGATACTCGGCTGCAGCTACGGACTKCTTTATGACTGTAAAATGAAACTAATGGTCAGCCTAAAATAATTACTAGAAAATATTGCTGAATAAACAGATATAAGTGCTGAAAAGCTCCTGGCTTTGCAAACTATTATGCTGAAAGCCAGCTAAAGCTTTAAAAAATGCACTATGTACTCTCTGTCTGCTGTGCCTGAAAATTCTGTGCTGTTATTTAGCYCTCCACAGCGCCTGCAAGAGGCCTCCATAACTCCTGTTGGTCTAATATCAAATCTTTTGTTCACTTTTGCTAGCCTATCACTTCACTAGCAGTTTCACTACTTAAGAAAAGTCACTTGTAGGTCTTTAGATATTGGTTTTAGGTAAAAACATTAAAATCCTGCTCTGAAAGTGAAATCGTAGCCAAAGAGAAGCCAGTGCCAAAATTCCCAGTGACTTCAGCAGAGTTGGGACTTCACTGGGTGATGTTGCATCTCAACTCCTTCAAAACAAGCTACCTCCAGTAGAAAAGTCAGTTTGTGGGATTTCAAAGGACCATGTTATAAAGACTTAAAAAAACCGAAAAACACATTTCTTATCAAAATAGCCAGCAAAACTGTGATGAGCTCTATGCACCACCCAGTCCTATCAAGCAGAATGGAACTGTTCTGTAAATCCTTTGCAGGATCCGGATATCAGGTAATAAGACATAATCACCATCGTTAGAACATTAAAATAAGATATGGGATAATCCAAACACTTGGCATTCGTTTCTGCTTTCATTGTGCCTGCTCTGTAAATTATTGTGCACCCAATTTACAATTACATCAGCACTATCATGTAGAGCCAAAGGTAAGTGGTATACAAAGCTGAAATATTAAACMCATTAAAAAGTTATGAGTTTGACAGAGTCCCTACATATATTTGTGCTCATGCCAAGAAATGCATTTGAAAACCTTTAACAAAAGGAAACTGCCTTCCAGTGATAAACTGCAGTGCCTACAAGACATTGCTAAAATGCTACTGCCACTCTCAAAGGCCAAGAGACCTTAAAAATGGTTTCTGCCTGGCAGCATTATACAAAAACATACAGTTTCTTCTATAAAGAAATAAAGCTGAATGCACAACATTTCACAGAAGTTTTGAATAAGTCTATTTGTCCGGCTTACTTTGCAAAGGCTCTGAAGAAAACAGCACCATAAACACTTTCAGTCCCCACACAAGGGCTAAACAAAGAGTGCTCTTTCTAGCCATTTAATCCAGTAATTTATTTTTTCAACCATCACATAAATTGAAACACAGCTGTAACCAATGACTTGCAGATCCAGTTCCCTGCCAGCTGGATCCTGTTCTGCTGAAGCAGCAAGATTTTTACATTGTTCACTTCTGTACATCTGGAGAAATCATTTGGGTTCAAAGGTGACTAGAAAAGCTCTTTAAATAAACTCAACCAACAGTGAAGAGAGGCCTACATATCTACAAAAGCTCCATGGAGCTCCATTTTAAAATTTTTTTCTTCAAATCAGTGCATACAGCAGTTTGCTTCTTTAACTATTTTTTGATCATGACATTTTAATTGAATTCTGCACTCAAATATGTATTTTYGTAACAAAGAATTTGTTACAAAGTATTTCCCAAGAACTTTCAAACAATGTCAATACTCAAATGTGATCACACAGAGTCAATAGTGTGTGTATATTTCATTTTTAAAAGAATGACCAGACAAATAGCAATGGAATGAAAAAAAAAAATATATATATATACTTCAATTAATGCCTCTTAGCTGCTGCCTGAAATGTATCTCACCTTTAAATTAAGAAGAAAGCAAACAATAAGATATCATATACTGTACTTGGATATGCTGAACCTGAAATCTCTTAGAAGTTAGTCCTTAAAATAGCCTTACTTCAAAACGTCTGCCTMATCCCTTACTGCATGAGTCTGCAGGTTAAATAGCAAAAAGGTTCCTGACATTTTAAACTGCACACAGAAAATTGATTACAATGCAGCATTTCTTTTAGAAAAGCAAATCAGCTGAATCTTTCAGAGGTAAATAACAATGAATATTAAAGGCTCATATAATCTGTATCTTTGATTACTTTTCAGACAAAACAAGCACTCAAATACATTTACAGTGGAAGGGTTTAGTGCCAAGCCCAGGCCCCACTATCAAAAACATTTGCAACATTGAAAGTCCTGATGTTAGGTCTTATTTAGAAATTCATAAGCATGTGCTCTCAGTTACAAATTCAGCTAAAATTTACGCCTGTATTTGTGTTTCTCTCGAAAGCAGGTAAGCAAGACACACCCAGAACATGCCCCAGCTGCTCAGGTAAAGATGTAGTTCCTGTCCTGCACATTATTAAATGGCATTTCAAAATCATTACTGTAATTGCTTCTTTTCCTCTTTTAGTACTTACTGTAATAGCTGCTTTGAAACAACGCTGATAAAAGTATCCTTTCTGCTTGCCTCTCTGGCCACATCTCTGCTCTGGCTTCGTTATCTCTCCTCACGGATTAACTGAGTAGCTACCTCACCTCCAGCTCTTGCTTCTCCTTGTCAACTCWTGCCTGCACTTCCCCCCTTCACTCATAATTACAGCAATGCTATCTGTGCTCTGTTGTGAAAATAGGGGCATTAAAAAAAAAACTTAAAGAAGGAAAATACAATGTCTTTAAAAGCCAGATAAACCAGATAAATCACCTACAGAAATTAACATGCACAACTCATAACCAGGTAATTAYCACATCACTCCAGGGCAAATTTCAGAGTATTTAGGCATGCATTTCTGTCCATTAACATGTATAGATTTATGTAAATATTCTAAAATTAAAAGTATCTAGTTTTCACTTAATTACAATGTTTCTGGAAAGCTTTCTCCCTACAGTTCCTGACCTGTAACTATGGTTGAGTTTTTGCTTGATAACCGATGTATCACAAAAGGAAGTGAATTTTGTCACAACAGCCCTCCAGTGTCCAGCGAGGCTCTGCAGGGCTTGTCATGATCAACTTTGCCAAAACCATCAGCACATTTCAACAGCACAAACTTCCTTTACCATCCCTCCACCCAGTTCTTCTGTTTCATCAGCAGGAGCCTCTGTAGCTCGAATCTATCTTGTCAAAACTATTTGACGCAATAGGCAAATGGATAATAAATTTCTTTTAGGATTTACTAATCCAGTTCAGACATTGTCTATGGTCCATGATATGACATTGTCGGTTTCCTGCCTGCCTTGGGTTTCAGATAAGTTAGATTTGGGTAACTTTAAGTCAAAATCTGAAATAGATCCTTTGGAAGCCTGTGACAATTTAGGAAAAGTGAAGTAGCCTGGAGGGAGGTATTACCTCTTTTTGTCAGGTGCTTTTGGTTGTTTAAAAGACCTCGCTTAACTCTCTCRCGTTGTAGTTGGCAGTACAGATGGTATTCTGATTTATCTAGGAATGTAACTTCCATGGCAGATCCTGAGACAAAAGCTTTGGAGGTTTTAATATACATCTAGTTTAAAACCTAAGCTCTGTTGAAAGAATCTCCCAAMTGGAAATCCAGCTCACCAAGCTAGGAAGACCAAATCAGAGATTTTGAGATCCCAAAGGCCAATTTCAGAATGTGCTAAGCCAGGTTTTCCAATTATCTGAATTTTTGTTTGGCAGATGTTATGGGTGTTTCTGCCTAGGGGTTTGGATAATTATATTTATCTTCTATAAGGCATTTCCTCATGCCGGTTTACATTGTAGAGAGTGGTTCATGTAACCTGCACCACCGGGTGCTCAGAGCAGGGGTGAACAGCCTGGAGTGCCAGAATTCACAAACATCTCTTGCACTGAAGACAGAGCTTGTCAAAAGGAACTGAGCAGRGGGACAGAAGCTGCTGCCATTTAATGATGAGTGATGTTGACAATCACCTTTTCGGCAGACCCCTCTCCCGTGCAAGGTAGAAATCCCCATTTGCCAGCTCTCAGTGAGTGTGCAGCCCAGGACCTGTAGCATAAATTAGGACATCTGCCAGAAATGGTGGTCCTTTCTGGTGTCTCTCCTGATCTTCATAATTTGTTCCTCCAACTTGCTTGTGCTGACACTTGCCTCTCCCAGCTGCATCCTAAAGCAGGTTAGGCAATTGTCCCAAAAAAGAAACCAGAAGAAATGCAAGATGCATTTGCAGCAGAATCATCAATCCTTCATCTGTCTTGTTAACAGCCACATAAGCTAAGTGCCAGCACAAAAAGCCAGGTGGAAAAGAATGCCACTGGCAAGAGGATGGAGCTCTTCTTTCAGTGGCAAGCTGAACTTAGGCAGAATATAGGTGGCCCTACACAGAGCTGGAACCAGGAGCTTTATGAACTGTGGCCTCTGCTTAGGACAGCAAAGGTCCCCCTCTTCTGAGTGTGAATTAGTGTTGCTATGCTCCCTGGCAGCTGTATTGAGCTCTGAAACACAAGATTAAAAATAATTTCTGATGCAAAGATATGAGACTGTTTTACAACCAGAGAGAAATTCGAAGTTACAGCCAGGGGATAAAAGACTAGACACTCCAGGAAGTATCATGTAGAAGGGCTGTTCAGGGTGGTCAGAATAGTAAATGAGATATTAACCACAGTCAAGCAAAACATCAAGATTATAAATAACTGTGAAATCAGGTATTAACAGTAATCATACTACACACAGAGGAGGTGCTCAGAGATTCTACTGCACTTGAAATGCAAATTACAGTAGAGTTAAGGGTAGTTGTGACAACATATTTGAACCAAAAATTAGATCTCTGATTTTCAGTCACTATGAAGAAATTTATTTGAACTTTGCCAAAATGGGCTGAAACGTACCATAAACATATAATTACTTGTACAATCTTCTCCTTGCRTGTATCTCATTCCACTTATCCAATTTAGAGCAGTGTTCTCAGTCAATTATTTACAAAGATAAAATGGACAGGCTTAGGGTTTTCATAAAGTCCATTATAGCCATAAAGCATACAGAGAAAATCAATAAATTGTATGCTATCTCCACAAAGCACCCAGCATTTTTCTGCCTTCCTTTTTTTTTTTTTTTTTTTTTTTTTTTTTTTTTTTGGTAAGTAACACGCCTATTGCTGATGCAGTCAGCTCACTTTTCCTTGGATTTTGATCCACAGGCACACACCACAAGGCAAACATATGCCTTTTCCTTCACAAATAAAGTGCCATCAGCCACCGCACCCGTGTTTGTAAATCATTTCCGAGATGCTGTGTTCTCACACGTGCAATCTGAGAGCAACAACATAAGACAGAATGTATCATTGTGAAACATATCACATCCAGGACTTATGAAAAAAAAAAAAAAAAAAAAAAAAAAAAAAAAAAAAAAAAAAAAAAAAAAAAAAAAAAAAAAAAAAAAAAAAAAAAGAAAAGAAAAGAAAAGGAGGAGGAATGGCGCAATCCACAGCTAGGTTTAAATTGTGCCCTGAATTCCTAAGCAAAACATCTCAGCCCCCAGAGGACCATGCCTCTCCAGGGATCACAGCATTTGCAAGTGTAGGGGGATTCCATGTGACATGAGCGTGTGACAGACTCTGCCTGGGAAGAGACCAAAACATGTACAACCAGACAGCTTAAGGAGTTACCGCACAGAGGGAAAATAAACTTCCCAAGTCCATGCTCATTTATCTTTAAAATACCCCAAAATGTAACTTCTATTTTAATAAAGTAAATATGACGTACAATGTTGTCTCAAAGCACTTCATTTCCTCGACGGAATATGGCCTTGAGCATAGTCCTGGGGAGATGTCGGCATCAGAGAATACAGGTATCTTTTCTTCACTTTTGAATGAAGAAATGGCAACTTGAAAGTCACAAGTGCCCATGTGAAATCTGTCTGTATGAAGTCTTGCCTTCCCAGGGTCCAAAACTAAATTTTAGGACAGAAATACAAGGATTTCAAGTAAATCCTTCTTAATACACCAGTTTTCTCCATGAAGAGCAGAAACCTGTACTACACTTCGAAAACACATGCTTCCATGCTAGTGGGAGAGATGCCTGTAGGATAGCCAGCAATAGGAGGAATGTTACTCTCAATAAAAAATGGTCATAATGGGTTAAATCCAAGAGCCTTCTTGCTCAGCATCCTGTCTCAAGCACTGCATATAAATAGATGCCAAAGGTCTTCCTTTGAATCAGACAAGCACAGCTGATCCTTCTAACAAAGGACTGTGAGGTGACTCTAAGGAAAGGGAACAGGTTTGTATATTATTAAGAGAGACTCCAAGTGGGAAAAATGAAATATCACAGCATTTTGTAGTTACATCTTTTCAGGAACTGAAGGGTGGCAGAGGGTACATAGGACAGGGAGAGGGATGACATGCTGCTCTCTGAAACTCACTAAAACTTCCCTGTTCCCAGCTCCTCTCTGTTTTCCATGGATATCATTACAGTGATTTCAAAGCCTCTTTGCAATTCTTTCATAAAGGTCAAATTCCACACTTTGTTCAACATGAGCAGTGGTAACTGCACTGCCTTTGAACATCAGCTCTCTGGTGCAAGGAATCTGTTGTTACCAAAATGTGAGCTGCTTCACACAATCAGACCCAGGAGTCTGCCGAGTGCAGGTAACCAGATGGCAAAGAAGCAAAGCCAGCAAAACTCAGCAACAACAGCTACCAATAGAAATGATTTTTAATAATTACTTTTGGGTTTTTTTTTTTCTCTCTATCCAAGGATCCTTTGGACTCCATCTTGGGAGATTTCCAAAGAAGAAAAAGACATAAATAAACTAATGACAAGATCAAATATTCCAACTATATCTGGAAAGTACTCAGAAAGTAATTTTGAAGATACTGTCTCTCTATGGGAGTCTGATAAACATAGGTAAAAGCTATTGTGCCCTACATGTCATCAAATACACAATTACAAGTTTAAAGAGAGATACTCCACTAATAAAAATGTACAGGGGCTAAGTAAGTATTATATTACTAAATAAATACTAAATATTATAATACTATTAAACATAAAAAATACTATATTACACTTCTGAGGCATAAAAGTTCTTCATAAAGCCTTGAACCAACAACTGAGAGTCATATAGTCTGAGTTCTTATAGTGTTTCCTTTATTCCTTATACCCCTGGACAGACACCATAAGAATAGTTATTTGAAAAATTAATTACCAAAATATTCTGTGGATTTTGTTTAGATAACTGCTGCCTTCCCAGGCTAAGAAAAACCTGTGATCTAGCCAAATGTCCAAGTCCCCAGATTTATGAAGTGGTTCAACGCAATGCAGAAGTGGCAGGCTGCTCTCCTAAACCACCTGCAAGAGAAGTTCCACATGATCCTTTTCCATGGAAAAGTGGTCCTCTTAAGCCTTGATGATATCAGAGCTCTTTAAAGGCAAGCTGAACCCAGTATATTTTCGCCCTGCCTTTACACTGTTTTATTCTTAGAATTCAGCAAATAAATCAACAGTCATTGTCATCATGCAGTGAGGAGCAGCAGAAAACATGAGGCAAACAATACATGAGGACAGGTTTATAACTTCTACCTCTCYATCAATGCTCACAGATTTCAGCTGTTTAAAACTGTCTTCTGCACTCCTGTCACTACTTTAGCTAGTGAACTCATAGCAGCAGCTTTTAATTTTAAATACCAGGCGTTCACACCTCAATAAATGTGCAGCAAGTTACACTGCTTCAGCACACATTTTCCTCTTATTCACAGGGAAAACTGCTCCTCAAACTGTCTTAGGACTCATACTCCCATATTCCCAGTTTTTTGGGTARAGAAGCACTAAAAATATTCTGTTCATTATTAATCTAAATTATTAATATTTTCCTATCATTTTTGGAAACAGAAAAGTACAGGATCTTGCATTCCTTTAAAACCAAAATCTATGTGAAGGAAAAAAAAACAAACAACCCAAACAAAACAGTATCAAATGACACTCCACGTTCATACATTTGGACTCTTGGAATGATTATTAGTGCTCATGTCTGTGAACCTTCTGTAACCCTCTCACTCTAAAATCCTCCAGGTTATATTCTGCTCTAAACAGGCAAAATCTACTTGACTCATTGTCTAATCTGAATACAGGAATTTTCTTTTGATTTGTAAGTCTTTCAAATACAATGTTGTTTGTTATGGAAATAAAATCGACAGAATCTATGTAACATTTCAGCWTATTACCTAAAGGGTTAAAATAGATGTGATGGAACAAAAACATTTCTTTCACAGAACACCCTTTCCCTTCAAAATAAATTGAGTAAAGGGGTCTCAAGCAAAGGGATCTCAAGCAAAGGCTTTTTTCATACAAATCYAGTCATGTAATTCATTAAGATCTACTGACCCCTCTGCTTCAGGATTACAGTCAGAACTCACCCAAACTGGCATTGAACAAAAAGTTTGTCCTACACATTTTTCCTGTATGAATTTTCTCCACTGATGYAACCCATATGCAAACAAAGTGTAGGAGAATACTTTCCCACTTACAATTTATACTGGGGTACAGCAAAAATTACCCTAAAATAAGATGTACCAGTCAAATGAATTTTCATTAATTCATCCCATTTTGGCCATCTTGTTATCAGAAACACTTTGATCATGTGGAGGGATTTCAGGGAAAAAAAAAAAAAAAAAGTAAAAAGACTTGTGATTAAGCCAACGTAGTCTGGAGAACTGTCAAGAGAGGTGAACATTTTAAGCATTTGCACAACAGACTACAGGTATTTTTTGGGCAATACCTCCAAAGAAAAAGTGCTGAGTTTTTCCATAAAGAGTCCTATGTATAAGTGAGATGGAAATAAGAATTGCTACTCGTGTAAGAGGGAATTATTTTTCACAGTGAAACACTTTTTCAAGGTAAYGGCTAAGGTGAAACAAAACTAGCTTACAGCAAACACAAGTATGGACTAATCCTTCACTGGCTCTGAAAGCATAAAGGATCATTTTCAGATCCAGTTCTTATGGGCTTTCATTTAAAAATGAGGAAGTCAAAGAGTGACATCAGTGATGAGAATAAACAGAGAGGAGGCACCTCAGAGCATGGCAGCAGTTCAAGGTCTCATCTGCCTTGACAGGGACTGAGAGAAGATCACAACAACATCACGGAGAGAATTCTGCAACCTGCCCTTCGAGGGAACTGATGYTTTCATGAGTATGTAAAAATATTGCAAACTGTAGAAGAGAACAGGATAAAATTCSAGATTGAGAGGACTAGTCAATGACAAAAGAATAGTGAAAACTTTCTGATCTTGAAAAATGTTTCGAAATTTAGAGGAATTTTCAAGTATACGAAAGAACATAAGACAAGACAAAACTCCCAGAAAGAAGCAAAGACAAAGAATAGAGTGGGGCATGGATTTGCCTTGGAGTTAAGAATAACTATTAAAATAATCCAATAAATTTCCTTGGTTTGGGATTCACCTGAGATTCTTTGCTGCAATTGTGATATGGAACAACCTGGCAAGAAGTGGGAAAACAACATAACTGCAGGTAAAATCTGGATCTTTTCTTTATGCTGAGCAAKAGATACATGACATGTTCAATTCATACAAAGTTCAAACCAGTTTAACAAAAGAGGATAAAATCATAGCATCAGAGAATAATTTGGGTTGGAAAAGGCCTTTAAGATCATCAGGTCCAACTGTCAACCCAGCACTGYCAAGGCCACCACYAAACCATGTCCCTCATCTCCACACCTTGTAAATACCTCCAGGAATAGTGACTCAACCACTTCCCTGGGCAYCATCTGACCTCCTRCCTCCCAGMCCTGTGAAATCCTTTCCACCAGAAGTTCCACCAGTGGAATGAATCTACGGTCACCTTAACAAACACCTTTTAATGAATTTCTACAAATCCACTCTTTTCCAAACATTTTTAAAAGCATGGTTGCTTCAGCAGCTGCATAATGAACTTTTCTCCTTAAAGTCTGTTTTATTCAGTTTTGTACATAATAAAAAAAAAAAAGAAGGGCACTCATTTTACTTTTCCCTTCCTCTCCTCCCACGTGTTCTRCTTGGACGCTGTGTGAAGAACCCTGCTGTGGTTGTGTGACTGTCCATGGTAACACTGGCACAGTTCTTGTACAATCATGTGGTTAAATTTTTTATAGCATATGAGATTTACCATCYACCTTACCTTTGGCCTGGAGGGAGGCTCATGTAGCATATGCCCAGCAGATGAAGAGGAGTAACAATCTGGGTAATTGCAGGTGTGACTCTGTAAACCTGGGCTGTGCTAAATAATAACTAAAATATAAACACAAGGACAGAGAAAAAGGACTGTCCACAGAAATCCCTCAGCTCATTCAAYACTGGCAAAGACAGGGTAAATCTTGTGCCATAGAGGGAACAGCTGGACAGAAGGGCTCAGTTAAGGCCTTCACTAACATCTCCCCTCTGKATTTCTGAGAAAGAAGAGTCTGTGTGGGATATTCAGCACTCTGTAATGGTTGATACTACAAGCACTTTTATCTCAGTTTGGCTTCACACATCTAAGTTGCCTTCCSAAATGTAAGCACTTACAAGTTGGAAACCTTCACCTATTGACTAGTGTTGAGTTACGTAATGGAAAAAAAAAAATATTTCTGCATATATAAAATTTGTGTCTCCTCAGTTTCACCAAATCTTCACTCATTCTACCTTAGAAAGGGGCAAAACGTATTTATTAAGTTCTTTTCTTCCTTTTATCGCTCATTTCTTCTCTACAGCAGTCAGAATAAAACATGATGCTGCATTATATGCTATCAGCTGTACTGGATGCAGTTTACTGCACAGACAGGATCTTGCTGCCATTGATTCTTGTTTTGTGGTGAGGGATTCTTTTATCTGGAGAATTTATAAGGGGAGGGAAAAGGCTGCTGGAACCCTAACAGACATCACAGGTTTCATTGAGTTGTCCACAATGACTTGATCTCTTTTTATGGTATTTTTAAATTAATTTAGARCCCAAGAGAGGTCATAAACAGTTTAAATTACTTCTTTCAATGCCTGCTAACTTCCACACTGTTGAATTTTTTGTTTGATATTGTGTCATCCACTGCTGTAKATCTCAGGGCTCCCCTTTGAAGCTCCCCAAATAGTGGGTTTTAGATTTGAGTAGCCCAGCTAATTGTGACATTTGCAGATGCTGCCATCTCATTGCCCAACTTTCTTTACATTGTTTTCATGTATTAAATAACAAACATCATAACATGAAGCAGTGGAGCAGCCCACTCTAATCTTTCAGTCACAGAGGAGCACGACTATATATTTTTATTCTAGACTTTGTCATGCAGCCATTTCATGAGGATTTTCCCATGATGAGGATTTTCCTCTCCCTCAGTGACTGCTTAGCTTCACTAACAGCTGYTCCCGTGGAGAAAATCTCTGAAGTCCAAATATTATGTTGACTGATTAATTCTTCCCTTCTTTTCTAATAATTGTTTAAAAAAAGAAAAGGCATAAATCAAAGAGCTAATAGAATAGTGAGGAATTAATTTATTTAAAAAAAAAAAAAAAAAGGCCTGGTAACTATGATATTAGCATGTCAGCATCTTACTCTAAATAGAGCCTCCTCTAATTCCCAGTCTCTATTTCTTCCAATTGTGCAGAATAAACTTCACTAGATTAATTTGTAACAGTTCTCTGAAAACTTGTCTCTGCACTATTCAGTTCTTCAGTACTGAAGAATCTTTACTCCTTGATTTGTCAATAGAGAAAWGAGAACATGGCCACATATAAACAAGACATGTTTATATCATTATTATTATCAAATGTTTATCACATTACTGCAAAAAGTAAATTTCTTTAATGCAAGAAGTGAGAGGTATTCTCACTTTTGCAGACCAGAGAGATTGCCACCTTTTAGTTATATTGGCACCCACACACAAGCAAAACCATTCCAATCAGAACAAAAATTCACAGTTCCAGATACATTTTTTGTCCTAAGCTTTCTGCACTTCTACTACTGTAATCCTGAACTGAGAATTTACAGGTAAACCCTTTCCCACTCAGGTGTCCATCATTGCTCCCACAGCTGTGGGATTCTTGAAATTCATGTCTGAATATTGCAATTTGAGATTACATAGTGCCACACATTTTACAGAGTRAAGAGAACAATGCTCACATAAATACTTTAGACTTGTTGTTCCTAAGGTGCAGAACATAGCCTTCCCACCTTGCAGCAAGTGGAAGCAAAATGGATTCAATCCAATTTTGAGCCTTCTTTATCCTGGGCTGCTCTGCATCTGCTGCCATAATTCAGTTGTCTCTTTGAGCCTGCCTAGGTTGGAGCAGGGAATGCTCAGCTGTCTGTGAGCTCCAGTAGTGATTGCTGGGGCTTGTCCAGYAGGGCTTGGAGCACTCAGAGTTCCCACAGCCTCAGGGTTTGCCTAATGAGCCAAATGCCAGTTTCCTTGCTTCCCTCCACAGCAGAGTTCTCCTCTTGATGGAGCTGGAGCTTTTAGGGTCATATCTGCCAGCTCTTTCATAGAAAAAGGGCCAGGGCACAGAGGATGCAGAACAGGTGGAGTTACACACTGTTGGCAAAGACATTTCGTCACCCTTCTTAATGGAAAGTCAATGCTGCAGATTATTTAAGGAGTTTGAACTTCCCATCACTATCCCCCTTCCTTGCTCATATGCCATATTCCTCTCGTCTTAGACAATGAAAATCAACAAAGGCAATTTGATTGTATTTGTACAGCCACTTTTACTTACAGCATCCACTGAGCCTCTGCACTTGAATTTCAATCGGTGGTGTTTATTTTAAACACCTTCATTACTGCAGTCTTTATATGTGCATATATTATGTAGCTTTTAATATTTATGACAATGAAATACTTTTATTAAATGTGTGTTATTATTAAATACAAAGGGTGCATTAATTTCAAGAAGAACTGTGGGGCAAGCTGTGTAATTACTACATTATAAAACACAACGTGAAAGCATCACACTGATAGAGAAAACACATTCCAATGTGATACACAGCCTTCAAACTGAGAGATGGTGCTTTTTGGCTTTGGACACAGGGGCTAGGCCTTTAATGTACTGCCCAGAAAAAACTTCCATAAATATGTATTTTGGACTAGTCATCATTTTGGCAAACTAGCAGGCTCATCCCTTGATCCCAGYGTTGACAATGACATCTAGCATGAACTTGGACAAACTATTATAYTGTCCAGAGCTCCTGCTTTTCACTATGGGTATTATGCCACAAAAAGACATGATACCTGGGTACATCCTATTTGTTAGAGGCTGTCTGTGGAAAATTATTAAACAGAGGGATATAAATGGAGAAAATCACATAGACCTTTGTTTTMAAAGCAAATCCGAATGCTCTCCTGAGTACAAATGCTCTTAAGGACCTCAACGAGGTTACCATGGAACAGAAGAGTCTTCTGAAAGATTGCATATTTCCCAGTTTTTCTAGCTATTCCCTAACACTTGATGAATGTAATTGCAATGCCTTATTCATAGATGCATATCACTTAAAGGTGCATCACATTTATTCCACAATGTATTTGTGAATACATTTAATTTTTCCAAATGCTGTGGCTCGTAGTCCTTGTAATGAATAGATTTACTTTTTTTTTTCATATACTGATGATAGCAATATTCTTAAGTGGATCCCATTGAACTCCTATATATAAATCTGGCTTACCTTTAGATAATAGATTTTATTCCACAAAATATATAGATTAGCAAAAAGGTAGCAGTTCAGGCAACTAGTAGGCAAACATCATCTGGTGAGCAATTGTAAAAATTATTTACATTTTTTTTTCCATTTTCTATTTATTTCCTTCTCCTTCACATTCTTCTATTGAATCACTTTGAACTGGTTTTGTGCAGTTTCAAATGAACACTAATATTTACACTTGTTGGACTATGCTATCCAGATGGTGCTAAGAAACATACATACAAGGACATTTATTATTACTGATTCAAATATTGTAGGATAAATGTCTTTGTCTAGTTGATGATCATTAATGATTCATTTCTTTTTTCCCCTTGACTACTCCTACTGCAAGCAACAAGGCCCATTTCTCTTGGCAGCCTGTTGTTTTCTTTGTAAATACTTTCTTTTCCATTTACTTTTTTTTTTTAAGTTAAATTCAACAATTGTTTTGTCCCTGAAAGAACTCAACATTGTTAAGACTTCATTTGTACATTTTCTATGGTTTAACTTTTTCCTCAATAATGCTCTTTAGTCTTCACTTAACTGTTTCCATGTAGCACAGAACTATTGTCTGTTTGCTTTGAACTGTTTCCTGATATCTGGGTGAACTCTTACTTCCAGGTTCATAGAAAAGCTCTTAGAGCTAAAGAAGGGACAAGAATTCACCATATTCCCTCAATCATTTATCATCTGCCTTGTTCTTATTTAAGAATAAATGAAGAAACCTGTATTCGAACAAAGTAATGAACTGGTGAAATTACATTAATGAAAATTTCACCCTGGAACAAACACATTACTTTTTTGTAAAATAGCTTTAAATTCCTAAGAAAAATGAAGATTCTAAAATAGAATATAAATGACATGAATTTGTATCCTTGGAACCAAAAGGCTAAAAGGATGACTCTAAGGTTACATTCTCTTATCACCATTAAAAAAAAAAAAA
>NW_026623327.1:1371945-1386811 GCF_030028575.1 Malurus melanocephalus | reverse complement strand
AAAAAAACCCCAAAAAAACAAACAAAACCTCCACACCTATATATTAGGAAACCTTCTTGCTCCCTTACATTCCACACAATTAGAGTTGAATGTTCTCAGTAATGAACACTCCTAAGTATTTTTCTAATATATTTATACACATCTGCTACAATCCACAGATTTAAAGTTTAAAGAAGCTTTAAAGCTTCTGAAGTCCTCTGTAGCTCTGTAGCCATACAGCAATTTTTAGAACAAGTGTTTTTAAATGCTATTGCACTTAACAAAGATTGTTACATTTCCAGTATTTCCAGTACCATGCTATGGACGCTACTGATAAAAGTGACTGGGACTGAATTTATTTGACTATTTTAGCAAACTTCAGTAAGGATTTTACTTATTTCTYCTTACAGTGAGGTGTTCTTGTTTGTAAGTTATTTTAAGGTATTATTGAGGATCCACTCACATTTGAAAAGTCGTGAGTGTAAAATTACATAAATAAAAGCAATGTACTTAAAACATTTCAGAGAATTTGACTTTCTCATATTTCCCAATTTCATATATATTAATTGAAATATAGACTTACAATAGTGAACACTTCTTATGCACRGATTCTGTTTTTAGCACTAGTTCTGAAACAAATCTTCACTCAAGACTTTACTCAGGGAGAGATTTACTATCAGGTCTTAAAAATGGAGCATCACATTTGGGAAGCTGTGTTAGAGAAGCAGCATATAAAATCCACTGACAGAAAGMAACAGTAAATTGGAGCCTGACTGGGATAGTGTATTTCTATCAAATGGAAAGAAGAGAAACAACTTATGATGATCAAACTTGTCAGTAGAATCCTCTAATGCAAGGTTAAAAACATTGCAAAATTACTGCAATTCTCTCTAATGAGAAATTACTATCTGGTAAATTAGGATTGTCTTTTAACGGACAATATTGTTTAAATTTATTTTCATTTTCCCTCTCAAAGCTGCCTATGAATATAATTCATTTCACTTTGTGTTATGCTACTTTTTGTTTAAAACAAAAGCTTGGAGGATATCTTACAAGAAGATTAAGGCACAGAACAAATCACCATTTCATAACAATAACAAAAGGCTGTTTTACTGGTTAGCGATTTAACTTAACAAGTAAATAACCTTGTAATGCAAAACTCAAAATTGTAAAAACATGATAGCATTATTTCATTACTCATACAGTAAATATTCACACTTTTTCCTTTTTGTTGGATAGAGAGATTAGTCTTCATGTGTAGAACAGAGAGGCACAAATTCTCCTCAAAAYGAGCTTGAACGTAAATCTTCAAGCTCCTTTTGGATACTGAATGAGCTGATCTGCATCACAGAAAAAGCTCAGGTTAAGATCTTGGTTTCTCCCAATGTAGACCCTGCTGTTTTAACAGATTCCATAATCTGCAGATGTTTTCATAGAACTGAAAAATTGGAAGCAGCTAAATTTACTTCAAGGAGATGGAAACTTATAATGACTTGACCAGTTTGGTGACATTTAGGGAATTAATGAGATATTCCATTAATTTGTGTCATGTGGAACTGCTGTTACACTCTGAAAGGAACTAATAGACCACCGTTCTGTGTCTGGAAGTGATCAGCAGTCAATAACTTCATTCTCTCATAATTTTAAGAGGAAAGAAGTTCTGTAACCTCAACAACTCTTCTGTGCATGGTTTGAATCAGAAATATTGCTRCTTCTAGCGCCACTGCACATACTGTTCTTATTCACACAAATGTTTAACATTCTTGATTCTAACTAGGAATTTCCCTAAATTAAGTTTTGTGGTAACAGGCTGCAAATTAATTACAGTTCATATAAAAGCTGGGGTTATCTTATTCTTTCTGATTCAGGCTTTTGAGAGTTTTAGATTTCTCATTTACGCGAATATACTGAGAAGATGCCAAGGGAAGGGAGCACACTTGAGTTATTYTCCCTTATGATGATACTGTGCAGTTATAACATAATCTCATTTAGTGTTTGTTGTCTTAGACTAAATTGAAATAACCAGCATCATTAGATACATTGCCTGGCTCAGTATTAGCCAGAGATGTGGCTAGCTGTGTGCCCTCACTCTGGATTTTCAGTTTATCTTTAGATTTGAATTTTTGGGTTCCTAATTCTCAAGAGTGGGGGCTAATTTTGAGAAGGTTTCAATGTGCCTAAAATGTGTACTATCACTTTTCAGAGTGACTACCCTCCAAATTTATATATTATAATGGAGTTTTCTGCTTATAAAATAAATAGGAACTGACCAGGAAATACACAAACTTATCCCCAGGAGGGATTAGTCTGTTCATTTACAAATATGAAGCTTTCCCTGCAAATCTTTCCTTTTAAAAAACATTTCACAGTTATTAAGATGCACCAAGATAGATAAAGCACAACAATATGAAACTACAACATCCTCATGTCCTTTCCCCATATTTTTCATGTTCCTTTGCTTCTTCCACCTTCCTGAACTCCTGTGCCTACATGTCCATTGCCCCTCGAAGTGCAAATGCACAATGACTGCAGTTCCATTCCTGGTAGCCTCTGTGTTATTCCACGTGCAGATTCAATTTCCTTCCTTGTCTTACATCCTCTTACACTTCTTATCACACAATAATTCATCCTCCCTATCCCTTCCTTTCTCCCAYACAGATAGATACACTGTGTATCTCGCTGCTTTCTTCATCCATTAGTTCAAGTGCAAAGGTTTGATTTTGGAAAAGATAACAAAAATTATCATTAGTTAACCTCTTCCTAGTACTCCTGTTTGGAGTATCCATTTCTAAAATTTATGATCATTATTTCTAAACATTACAAAGAAAGAATGCTTGTTTTTATAAAATTACTGATAGACTTCAAAATCAAATAATCTATTTTTTATACTTTGCAATCTTTGCTTTGAAAAATACCTGCAGCTTGAAAATAACTAGGTGACTGTTGCAGCTACTTTATAGTATTTGTTCTGTATCTGGTAAATTTCTTGTTAATGAATAAATTAATAGATTTCCAGAAGCTATAGGTTATTTTCAGTAAAAGTTTTATTATTATAATCTCCAGGAGCTCCCTTTTAAAAGCCCATTATGGAAAACTCTAAAAATGAAATCTTTAATTTACCTTTGAATAGATATTGAGTATGAGAGTTTGGGGAAAAAAAACCTCAAGAAAGGCAGATTTTAAGAAAGGCAGATTTGCCAATCCATTATTTTAAAAAGTGAAGTTTAACCAAGAATTTTCTTTCTTGAAATATTTTCACACTGCACCTCACTGACTTGTTATTGAAGCATTTGAGTTCAAGTTCCATCAAAAAATTCCTTACCAAGCTGTTTTTGCAGACTTTCATTAAATCTCCGATGAAGCTTCTGAGTGCAAGTCCAAGTAAATTAAAGGCCCAATCAATAAAAATGGAAATCAGCCTTGCAAATCATGTTGCCTACTAAGAACTGTCATTAAATTAGAGTCAAATCAAATTACACAATAACAAACAACAGCCGYTCCTCCCGCATGAGAAGGATCCTAAACGCAAACCTCCCTCGCCGGAGACGAGCGCAGCCGGACGCTCGCTCCCAGATTCCAGGGTCGCCCCTTGGTGAGGATTCCCACGTCCTTGGCTCGTGGCTTAGGGAGCTGTGTGGGCCCAGCCCCGAGCTTGAATCACAGCCCTTATCCTCTTTGGTATTTCCAGCAGCTCACACAGCTAATAAATAGTACATTCATTAGGCACACTGCRTGTTTGCTTCCACAGACCAACGCTGGGACACTTTTAGCCAAAAAACCCCCAACTTGACTCAACGCCATGCTCAGTTCCTTCCTTTTGGGCATGACACTGCCTGTCCCTGTCCTTGCTGGGGTGCYGGGGTGGCAGCAGCAGTGACAGCCACCCCAAGAGTGCATAAGGGCTCCCAGGTGCCCCCGTAGGACAGCGCCTGTGGGAGCTAAGRACAGAGGAAGGAGTGCCTGGCAGCATTCCCTGACACCATTCCCCTAAAAACAGGAGGCTGGGGACAACACTGTCCCACTGCAGACAACTCATCCGTCAGCGCAAGGCAAGGGGAGAACACGAGTCCTGTGTCCCCTTGGAGCACCTGCATGGCTGGCAGCAGCATCAGTGGGAGCATCAGGTGTGCAAGCTGYACCTCTTTCCTCTGACTGCATTGTTTATATTCCTTTCTTTACAACAGCCAGAGGAGAGGAATTAAGGCACTATTATCTCATAAAAGTGSCTAAGAATGTATTGGCACTCCATGTTTAAGTGTCTCAAAACCAGAAGCACAACATAAAGGCAGATCCAACCACTTTATATATYTAATATCCTGTTATTGGGTCAAAAAGCTGTAAAAATGCCTTTGCACCTGAGGTTTCTCTTTTAAAACTTGCCCAGATGTTGTAAATCAACAGGATGCAGGCTCCTAAATGCCCAAGATATTTTGGGAAAAAAACCAGTATTGCTTCAAAATGTTACACTCAGGTTTTTAGACTCATCACTAGAATTTAAATTTTGGTCATTCTGTTACTGTTATAATTCAAAACTTAAATAATGATAAAAACACCYCTAAATTCTTCCTGTATCAGAAGATAAACATTTCAGAAGGGCAATAGACTTTACAATATTTAATAATAATGACTCTCAAAAATGCCTTTATCACCACAGGAATCGTGTATTTCACAAGTGGCACCCTGAGTAAATGCCATCTAAAGACAAAAATACTTTTTCAAGCAAAAACCTCTCTAGGGCTGTAGCCAAACTGCCAGCCTGCAGTCCCATCTCCAAGTTTGTGTGGGCCTCAAACAGCAGAGGCTGGGAATTTTCAGGCACTGCCTTCCTGTCCAGGCAGTGATGAGACACAAGTGCAATACATGAATTGTGGTCTGAGCTTAGTTCTTTACAATACACAACCTGGAAATATATATTTGGGCAGTGGAGCTGAGGGAATCAGAAGGGAATATGGTAAAATGCATTCCATTGGAAAAATCGAGCCTAAGGATCAGAAGTTGTTAACATTTGGACAAAGGAGCAAAGGACTTTACACAGCATAGAGATGAACAGCTACACTGGCCCACAGCTCACAAAGATGTCCTCACACAGTGGCATCAGCCTCAGCAGCCTCCCTCAAACAACTTAATTCAACACAGTACCAACCATATTTTATTAAAAATTCTACACCCCCAAAATTCTTCTCCCAATTAAAGGTTCAACTGACACAGGCAAATCAGGGCTTAAAAAAAAAAAAACCAGATTAAATAACTTCCCTTTATTGTGCAAACTAAGTACACTTAAGGCTTTTGAAGAGGTGGAGATGGAAATGTTCCCTAAAATGCAAGATTTATGGGACAAGCTGTGATAGAGAACAGCAGCCAATGATCCTTAGCCCAGGACACTTGAGCACCAGAGGGACTTTCAAGCCATGTCTCCATCTCTCCTGATCACAGGCTACCATGGAATCTACTTCCAGTCCAGACAGAACATCTTTCTTGGGTAACTTTCCCAGAAACCAGCCATTTATGGGGATTTAGCATGCTCCAAGTGCTATCCATAGTCTAAAGTGAAGTTCTTTCAAGCAACAGTGTATTTATCACAGTCAAGTTCCCAACTGATTATTTCCTCCTAACATGGGAAATGAACAAATTTGTCTCAGCAAACAAATTGCAATGGATGAGATGGAGATTTTGGGATTGTGTTCTTTTGTTCATTTCAGTGTAGTGCCAAGCAAAAATCCCTGACAGCAAACATACATAAAGATCTGTGTGACTGACATCTTTTCTCAGACATGCAAATCTGTTTTGATATTGCAATAACCACAAGTCTGGGTGTTTGTCAGGGAAAAGTGAGCCTTAGACTGCTTTCATTGTCCAGGGCCTTTGAAAAATGAGTCACACAGAGTATGAGCAAACACAACCTCTCAGTCTCAAACCAGACCTTCAAAGGTGATAGTAGCAAACATCTTTATTCTCCTTCCCAAGCTGAAGAGTCATGACAGAAAAGACTCATGGAGAATTTGTTCTGAGTAAACTTTGGTTTCTGCTAACCTTTTAAACATGACAGCAATCCCATTCTTCTCTCCAGCCATCAGGGCATTCCCAATCCATCCCTGTTGCCAGCATGTCTGCAATGTTCTACAATCATTGCCAGGATTATCATGATGTCAGGAAATGAAAAATCAAAAGACGACCAGTGGAAAAATGTCCTGATGGAGAAGGTGGAGAGCAAAAGTAAAAGGAGAGGAGCTGCATTTCCCAGATAAACTGCAGATTAACCCCGATAAATCACTCTCAACCATGGGCATAAAGTTTAGTTGAGGTGACTCATAACATTCAAATAAAGACAATACAAGCATTATATATGTTTGTTAACCACATGGCAGAAAATAAAAGGGTGCAGCACTCCCTTTTGCCCCAACCATGAAAGCAAACCAGTACACAAGGCTGTTGTGACTCTGAGAAAAATGATTAGTCTGCTGATCTGTGCATGTTTCCTTTCACTGAGGCTCTTGGTGCACATCTGTGCCAGTCTTACTCGAGCCAGACAACTCCATTATCCAGAAAACCTTCAAGCATAGGTGTTTAGGGGGAAGATCTTTCCTTCAAAAGCCCTTAGAGAGCAAAGCCATCCATGCCTATTTTGCTGTAAGGTCATATATCACATATACATTTGTAAAAGAAAGGACAAGGAGACAGGAGATAGGCATCCTTGAACATGAGGATGCCATTCTAGGAAAAAAAAAGAGCCCTGATTTTTCACTTTTTACTCAGATTTTGCAAGAATTATTGAAAAGACTTAATCAGTGTGAGGCTTGCTCTTACTATTTCTAGAAGTGGCATGAAAGAGGTGGAGGAAAAAAAAACAACAGAATTTCCCTGAAAATATCATATAAATGATATATTTTACAATGAAATACAACCAAAATATCCAGAAGCCTTATGCAAAATTTGACTCCACAAAAATGATCACTCTGATGTAAATATTTTTACTATGTAAAGGACAAAGCTGAAACAATTTCATTCTTCTTACTGTGTAATGCAAGAGCATTTATTTTTTCAAACTTGTATTTAACTGGGCTATAAGAGCAATACCCACATTTAAACAGGGCCTGMCAGATGTATTTAATGTTAGTTTTATTAAAAATACCAGAAGCTACTCCTAATAGATAAATGAATGTCGCATGAAACCACATCCAAAAAAATCTGAAAAATTTCAAGTGCACTTCTATTCCAACTTTGTCAGTTAAAGCAACCCATCCCAGGTCTCTTGCTGGAGAGAAACTTGYTTTCAATAAACAAGTTTTGGAGATTATCAAAGGCTGTTTGTCATGTTTAAAGGAAATATTTGCAAGGAAAACCTTTTCTGGGATTGTTTTTAAATACTTTGACACATTCTTTACCTAAAAACCTTCGAAGAACTTCAACTGTTTTGAAGACAAGGAAGTTAAATAAAGGATGAGACCAAGTGAAACTCAGCATTTTCTTTTGCTGAGTAGAATAACAGAACTAGAAATTTGCTCCTTTATTTTTGACTTCTCTGTGCTATTTCAGCAGCACAAAATTACTAATAATTTGCTTTACCTCCTCTGGTAAACTGGATTAAGAGCAGCTTGGGCCCAGGGAAAGGTCTCAAAATGGCTGCACCCAAAACACCCAAGTTCTGTCAGTGCTTCCAAATCCTGGTTGTTAACTCAGAAATGTCCCTTTACCTCTGTTTTCCTTGGATGTGCCTCTGGACAGAGACATTGTTGGCCTGCAGAAGGAAATACAAACTCTCCCCAGCTCCATGAAGTGACTTAGCTCCTAAGACAGGCAGGATCTGGCATTGCAATGGGTTTTTGCCATGCTGTAATTCCTCTGTTGGGAACCAGGGCTAACCATGGATCAAACTTAATCTTTACCAAGGAAATTGTGGCAAGCAAAAGGGTGCTGGGCAGGTCAGTGCTTCTGCAGTTTTTCTTTAGGATCAAACTTGGGAAACACTGAAGATCAGTCTTCCAAAGGAACCACTGGGAGCAGCAGATCCAAATATTTTCCCCAAATATCCTAATRGAGATTTCTTCCAAATGCAAGAAGCAAAGTGAAGGCACAAGAATGACATCGTTCTGGCTTACTTACAGGACCAAACACTGTCAGATGGGCCCTAGGYTGGAACCCATCCACATTTAGCCATGTCACAAAGTGCATTTTTTTCCTACAGAAGCATCACAACAGTGTAGTGCTGAGTGTAGGAGGTACACTAATATTCCAAACACACTGCAAATGTAAAATATGTCAGACGTCATCTGAAACAGACAATATGCTTTATGACTTTAAAATGAAAACACAGAAGACCTAACTCCATCCAGCTGTTCTTAATAGAGATTTTTTTCCCCTTTGTTTTTCATTCCCTACCCTAATCCGCTTCAAAATTACCTCACAGTCTCATTCATTTTTGCTCGTAACTTGATAACTTTTACCAAAACAATGTATTGCACGTTACAGGGCAAAAAAAACTAAATTAAAGAACAGAGGAAGAAATAGAGAAAATGTATATTCATTAAAGGTGGTGATGCTGCATGAGAATTTGCATAGCAACCTGAAACTAGGCCTGATAGAATTACAAATTTATAATGCCTTTGAAGGACAGATGAAACATTCCCACATTTTCTGCATCAGTCATTTCTATTCAGTTCAGCTTAGTATAAACAATTCCCCTTATTTTGCAACTAATTGAAGAATTAATATAAAAGGATTGAACACCTGTTGCTCTGTTGGCAGAAACCAGCAATTACAATGTTTCTTTCCAGTRAACTTCAACTACAAAAGAGAAAAATTAAAATAGCAAAAGAAAACGTCCTGGTGACCAGAGTTCTTTTGAATCCACAGAGGATATTGCAGTTTTTATCAGATTGTGAGGGGTCCCCGTTAGGCCTCATTGGTTAATGGAGGTCTCCCCTCTGTCCTCCCACTTATCCACTGGTCCCTTAAGCATTTCCATTAGCTTGGAGTWATTCTGATTCACTCAACCTCATCTCTCCTCTGTCCCATCTCTCTGTACTTTAAAACAGGCTTAAAATCCAGTGTGGATCCACCTCTCATGTAGATCCTCTTTACCAATTTCCTATCACAAACATTAATCACTGAAAATAAGTGCTGTTAAAAAGATAAACTAAATCCATTTTCATCCCCTCCCATGATTCCTAATCTAGGAAAGGGTTCAGGTAAACCTTAAGCTGAGATAGGAGTCAAACATAGGGACCTGTGAGCAAGTGAATAAACAAACAGACATGGAAAGAAAACAATAACCAAAACACAATCAAACTTCAAACCCACTTAAAATAAACATTCTTAACGTTCCCTGCTGATGCAAATCATAAAACAACTTAACACTGGAAATATCAAACATCTCATTATGTTCACCTACAATAAAAGTAAACTCAGAAATCTGGAGTTTCCAAATACCCTGAAGAAAGAACTGTTTGCTGGAAACTTGGGAGCTCCAAGAACAGAGCTGTCACCCCCATAGGGAGCAGTCACATTTCATCCTCTCCTCATCCCATAGGAGTCGGATCTGCCCCTGACCACAGTACCACAGGGGYGCTGCTCCTCTCTTTTGCTTTTCATCAACAGACTTAAATAACTTTGCACAAAATTATCACTCTTACTGTCTTTAATGATAAATTTTTCTTCTTGAAAATAATACTCCTTTTCACTTTTTATGGAAAAGTATGTGGAAAAAGACAGTATCAGTTTTTCCCAACTATTTTGGAATGATCATCACTGTCCRGTCCAGATGCTCTGACTCTGGCAGTAACGTGTGTTCCATCTCACTGGGGAGGCCTCAATTTTGAGGTCATTTCCAGAAGTAGCCCTCACTTAAAAAATCACGGTGAATAAACAGACACAGTCCTTTTCTCTCTTTCTCCGCAGTTGTTTCTAGGAGTGGAAACACTCACTCTTTTTTTCTGTTTCTGTTAGGATACCTGCTCATGGGATGTACACATCTTTGTTTTTTCCAGATAGGATGAAGAAGGCTGCTAACCAGAATTAAATGGGGTCACACAACTTGGGGCATAAACCTCTACAAGCCCAACTATGTCTCCAAAGTCGGATTGGGATCAAATACTTGCTTTTTGTTTTGTTTTGTTGTTTGTTTTTCTTTTCCTTTGGTGCATTCTGGTATTTCCGTAAAAAGAAAAAAAAAAGGCAAAAAAAAAAAGGCATATAGAGAATACCAGGACTGAGGAGAAATAATTTTCTCTATGGCACCCATCCCACATGGATGGAGACACCCAGTGCTTGGACCTGACACTGGTGGCAGTTCCCAGTGCTTTGGAAACCATTGGCACAGGGAGTGTGAGCTCTCCAAGTCCTGCTGAGTTAGAAAGATGAACCAGGGATCAAAAAAGACAACACCATCATGGGTCGGGTTCAGCTTGGCAAGCTGTGTAAGGGCACAGGTTCTGAGACCCAAGGGCAGGGCTGGGCTAAGTGAATGAATCACAGGAAGGTGGGAACATGGGYGAGCCAGCAGGTCATTTGGATCTGTGCTCATTACACTGAGTTGTTCAGGCACAAAGAATATCATAAATCCAGGGAAGACCATGGTCAACTTGTGACATTTCCACTGCTATCCAAGCAGCAGCGTGTAATATTTTCTGGAAAATACTTTAAGGGGGAAAAAAAAAAAATTGTTCTTTTCCTTTTCAAAATAATGTAGGCCTATATAACACCAACAACAGAAAACAACTGTATAGAATAAGCTATTCCCTGAAGAAAGAAAAAAACATTAAACACTTGGTATTTTCCTGAGTTTATAAACCAAAATAACTTTTGAAGCTTTCCTGTTAATGGAATTAAAATAATCACCATTCTTTCCTTAAGTGTCTGCAATACATCGTCACAGTCCATTAAGGTAATGTGTCAGCATTGTTCATAACAGGATTTAAATGAAATAATCAAGTCATCAGGACTATTTCAACATCAATAAAGCCTCAGAGTGATCATTATGTACAGCCATGAAACAATACCTTTTTGCATACTTTCCCTGATCAGATTAAAGTGGTGATGAATTCCTCGATGGCTCAAGTGTGCTCCAAGGAAAGCTAGAAGGTTGTACAGTTAACTCCCAGGGTGTAACTCTAAACCATACAACCTACTACCTCAACCCGGATGCACACAGCTTCCGACGGTGACCATAAAGTCTTCTTCATTTCTTCAGCCTTTCTTTGAAATGTGACAGCAGCCACTGGCCTACATGTTTCCCATGGGGGGGATAGGCTTTCAACTGCAGTTATTCCCCACTTTTCAGACCATAAGGCATATTCTCAGATAGATTTTTGTACTGCAGAGGTAGAACTTCTGTTCTGTTTGCATATGTATAAAGATATATACGTGTGTTGTGTGCGTATATATATACATACATATTTGGTAGGAATGATGCAAGCCCACCTACATTTCTGGAAAGAAATGGGTACTTGGTCTTATCTTACAATAAGAGTAAAATATTAATATCTTCTTTCTTTTTGAGTGTAATACCATGGAATGGCATATCTAATAAAGTCAGGAAATGGTATATCCTATGCTGCCTCTTTGGAAACCCCACAATTCCCTCACACCCTCTTTTTAAATTTTAGTAAGATATTAAGCCAAAGGTGCTTAAAGCAACTGATAAAAAAACAAATCCCTTAATCAAGTTGGAAGATAAGGCAATGGACAGGAGAAGCATTCCAAAATCAGTATATGGGTTTGTACACCCATTTGGGCTTGTTGTCAAACACCCTGCAGTGGGTGCTGCATGAAGCTTTGCCAGATCACCACACTGACACAGACCCATAGAAGCGAGCTTGTGCAGTGCATTTCAACACAAGATCGGATCTACGGGTTTATGCCAGTTGGCATCGCTGCTTTGGGTTTTCCTTGTGCAGGGAGTGCAGAAGATTTTAAACAAACAAACAGACGATGTGATATGCAAYGAGTGAGTATTCAAGAGTGAAAACATTACCATCTATTGCAAAGAAGGCTCCTCCAAGCCTAACTGCATAAATGATGGAGGCAGCAAACAAGCCAGACTTAGTGACTAGTTTCTTTTRGAAAATGGAAGAAAATATTTCCTTTTTTTAACAGATTAGCGGAAAAAAAATTGTTTTATCTTCTAATGCACTTTTGCGCACTCTTTGCCTTACCGATGAGCACTCAACTCCCAGYTTACATCTGACTATGGTGTGCTGGACTGAAATCAATAACTGGACATGACACAGAAGTGAACAATACAGGTTTTCCTTCGTGTCTGAGCTCAAATCAAGTACTACAACTCAAAATAAAATTCCACTAAATCTGATAGACAATGAGGCACGGTCGAGTGCTGCTCCCATACAACATTGTGAAAACTGCATGTTAACCGCAGCTAAATACCGCTTGATAATAACTTGTTGATTAAACAATAGCCACTAATCAAAGCAAAGAAGTTAATTTGTATATTTTATTCACTAACCATATCATCAATGCTATTCCCTAGTAATAAGAATGCAATCTCACAAAACTTCAGGGTTAACACCTACAATAAACCCATCTTTCTTGTGACCAGTAAGCAATCCAATAAAAATTATCCCACACTGAATGTAGGGTACCCTACACAACAGACCAAAACCAGCTCCTTTGGGACAAGAACCAGTAATTCAGAAAGGTGACACACAGACACAGTTTTATAACTTTCATACACTAACCGAAAGCATTGATAAACACTGCACCCTTAAGCACAGCACCTGACACATCAGAATAACTTGCAACAATATAACTGCAAAGGCATTTGTAAAATGCAGTCATGAGATTGARGTATAATTTTAAAATCAGGTAGTATAGAAAGGTGTCTTTTGATTTGAGCAGGCTACTGAAATCTGTATCTGAATAAAATTATAATGTCTTCCTTCCCCTAGTTCCCACCATAGTCCTAATTCTGCCATTGTTAGCTGGGCAAAACTCCTTTCAAAAGAATAAATGTTTGTCAATAGCAAAGGTTTTTCATCAGGGCAATGTTTCTTTTTCTTGCAGACTTCAACATGTATTTCTGGTTCAATAATGGCAGCTGAGCCTTAGTGAATTACCTTTTCCTTCCCTTYTCTTTTTTAATTTAATTGATTAAATCTTGTATGTTCATAACCTCTTGCATTTTAAAATAATTTTATTTTATTTTCTAGAAAAGTCCCTTTTAAACCTGCTTTCATTTTAGATGCAACACCTCAGCATTCAGAAGGAATGATATTTTTATAACTGCTTTCTGCTGACACTGAAGAGAATATGTAAAGGCAAGCCCTCAAACTAGAATAGTTATCCTGGTATCAGAAATAAGTATGCAGACTGCATGTACAATTTACTGAATGACTGTAGTAAGTGCTGTAAAATTGCTTTTTCCATTTTTCTTTCTTTTTTCCTTTTTGTGAATAGAAGATATATTCTACATTTGAAAAATAATGTCACTGCATTATAGTTGCACACTAACAAGTAGATATATCTACTACAAATATATTAGTAATATGAATATACTAGTAAATATGTCTTATGCATATTATATATCTTATATATTTGCTAGGAATAATCAAAGAAAAAATAATGTTTTGATTTTTTAGCTAATTCTTAAACTTGGTGTAAACATACAGTGTGAAGCTGCAGCTTTATGCAGTTACAGCTACACAAACTGCAGACCTTCCATTAGAAAGTAATGAGAACAAAAGTTTAATACACATCTCTAAAATTATATTTGTAGGCTGCCTTAAGGAAATTTTTTTTTAAAGTTAAACTGCTTCATGTTTCTTGCCAATAGTTTTATTGTATAACCAAAAAGGAAACAAAACCAAAAGTATTTAAGATCACTGTATTACCTTCGCTGAATTCTGGTATAATTAACTTCTTCAATTTTCCTTTTTCAGTTTTATTTTTCTTTCACTAAAAAAAAAAAAAAAAAGTGCAAGATTTTGAAATATCTGTTTTATGTGAAGTGCTTTCTGAACATGAAACATACACAAAATTAGTAATTATGATTTTAAGATATAAACCCAACACTGCTGACGCCCCTCCTCAGGGCCATGGGAAGACATGCTGTGAACACACACGCTTTGGCAAAGAGACTCTTTCTTTTACTATTTTTTAGCCTTTTTTCAACCTAAAAATACTTAACTTTTATTAGGAATTTCAAAAGAGAAGGAGMAAACTTAACAAAAGGGAGTACTTTYTATCACGCAGTGAACATAAGGTAATTTGGTACGGAACTTCATAAAAATACTGGGACTAAGTAAGTGGCTTAAATAAGGAAACATTTGCAAAAATTTATGGGGGAAAAAAGATAGAGAAATTTGAAAAGTTATTTAAAGCTAATGCAAGCCTTGGTTTCTCAACAGGCTTAGGTACGAATGACAAAACTATTCCAACAAAACTATTGAGGAGGGCAGTATCACCATAAATCTAAGAAACACTTTCTGGTCCAAAATGGGTTATATGGAGCTTTATGTGTCATATATATAAGGTTTCCATTCAGCAACTTCCCAGAGTTCATTGCAGAACAACAAAAACATAAAGTCAAAAAAATAGCATGTAATCTTAGAAATTACCTTCTAATCAGTAATACATAGAAAGTAGAGAACATTTCGAAACAGTTCTATTTCGTAAAGTCATATTTATAAAGCCTTTTATTAGACGTACACATATCATGAACATTTGGAAAAAAACCCAAACAATCAAATGTAAGAGTTTCTGATGAAAGAGACACTGCAACTTCAAAGTAATTTCTAGACGAAGACATTTTTAATATAAATTAAAAAGACTAGGAAAATATTAAAAAAAAAAAAAATCCAAACTACATAAAACACCGATTTGGCTGAGCTTTTCAAAATCTGTCAGTCAGAAAGAATTTTGTTATACACTCTTTTAA
>NW_026623327.1:1334697-1370504 GCF_030028575.1 Malurus melanocephalus | reverse complement strand
CCACCAAAAAAAACCCCACAGAAAAATAATAAAAAAAAAACTTTTATCCTTCAGACACTCAGGAGGGCTCTTCTAAAGTACACAGCACCAATAAAAAAAGAAATCGTGTAGTTATAAAATGCAGTTATGAAGTATAATTATTCTGCTTATATTTTCTTTCTTTCTTTTTTCTATCTGGAGATAAGAAGCAGAATTTATCAGGCGTGAAAGGGACAGCCTCCTGGTGGTGTGCCAAAAAAGCCAGAATAAAGACAAAGTTGTGCTTCAAAGCTCAATCGCTTGCTGAGTCTGGCTAAAGTCAAGTATTAAGATCCACCATTTTCTGAGCCATGTAAGAAAAGAGGAAAAAAGTCAGAACGGGCACCGCTTTCCAAGTCTCCGTTGGCACCATCACAAAATCTCAGCCGTAAGGTCACATGATGCTCTGCCAAATGTGGAGTGCATTCCCATAAACCATTCTGCTGATACTGCGAAGGCAGCTATTGTCTAGTTTATACCCAAAGTTCAGCCCACTCTTCATTGAATTAGCTGAAAAACGCATCACCTTTGGGGGTTGGGAGCCATGGAAACGTCTACCTGGCAGGCTGCCCACTTTTTCTGCCCATCAACCAGAGATGGAATTGTGCTGCCTAATGTAATGATGACGAGGAATGTGAAGAGTCGTCCAAAGTGAATCTGATTCTTGCAAAGCCTGCTTCATTTGCACAGCAAACTCTGGCTTCTTGTCGTTAAAAAGGGGAGGGGGAAGGGTAGAAGGAAAAAAAAAATAAAGCGCCTTTCTCCTAAATGTAGCAATTAAAGGTCTAGTAAACATGCCTAGTCTGCAACTTTCCTTCATAACATACTGAAATGGTTCCCAAAATAAAGCACTTGGTATAACACAAGTTTTCTGATTTAAAGCAGTGCTCACTTCTCCCCAGGTTAATGTGGCACCCCCTGGACATTTTTTTCTCCCCACAAAAAATAAGAAAAATAAAGGGAAAAAAGCTGTGTGCAGCATATCTCTCATCCCTTCTTTTTACCTGTCTTTATTACCTCCTGATTTTATCTAACACAAATTATACACGCACGTGRCAATACCCACCAGCAACCCACCAGTGGGGCTGCAATATTGCTGCAATCTCCCTCAAAGCAGTCTCCTGAGAAAACTGCTTGTGYTCCCAGCAGCACAAAACCCTTCATCTGAGCCCTCTTATCTTCAATAGTGAGTAGGACAGCTGGTCTGCAAGTTTGCAAACCAGCATGYTTGAAACCAGCCCCTTCTTCAAAATGGATTTAAACTGGGTTTTGTGAAAAGAGGTGCAATCAGGCAGAATTTATAAACAATGCAAGTTASTAAATTGACTCAGTAATAGACATTATTCTTCTGCTACAGACCTGAAATTTTGATTTTGCCCAGCTATTGTTCTAAAGTAAAATGTCACRTAAAATGTCACTTCCAAATGAAAATACCACGTAACCTACTGAGTAACAACCACATGCTCTTCCAGCACCTGAAAACCTTGTACAGAAGAATTGACCTCAGAGCTCTGCATTGTGAACAAATGAGCTCACTGTTTGTACACCAAGAAGCTTAATAGCTACAGCAAAAAGGGAGGTTAAATATGTGGCGATTTCTCTGATCCTCCCATTAATAGAAACGGAGCTGTAGGAGGAGTTTTTCTACCTATTAGCATKCTTCCAAATGCTCCTGTGAAGAGGAGGTTGCATGCTAGAGAGCTTACAGCTACAATCTGGGAAGAAAGGGCAAACAAAGTGGGAGATAAGAAGCTCRGAACCGCAGCAGAAGGACAGGAAAACCTGTTCTCAGGGACACTGCGGRCCATAACTCTCCAGCTCAGCTACTTTTATGTTTTGTTTTACAGTTCTTTCCAACTTCACTTCATTTACCTGGGGGAAGTTGAAGGTTCATTACTGAAGGAAGGAAGTGTGAGAATGGAGGCTTTGAAGTCGAGGATGATGTTATGATGGTGGCACAGCCCTCAGAGGCAGGTCCTGGGGTAGGGATAGGGACAGTGCAYGGGGCAGCCTGGCTGCACAGGTTGCACCCTGCCTTGCTCCTGGCACATCCTGGGTTTCTGGGAGGGCAGACATGACTGGGAGGAGGATAAAGCTCAGGTCAGCCTCTATAGATGTCAGTGGAGATGCCGGTAGGACCTAGAGGATGGGGAGAAGGTACAACCATTCCGACCCCACAGGGGTGAGGGGCTGGGACAGAGTTCTGGGTCAATGTCAGGGGATGGAAGTGACCCTGCTCCATCTGCTGAGCCAGTGCACCTGTGGTCAGCCCTGCTCTGGTCAACTGGTGGGAGCTGGTGGCAGAAGAGAGACTTGCTACAGACCCACAAAATCAGCCCATGGCTTAATTTGCCTCTTTTCCAGCTTTGGAGGTTYCCAAGGGCCCGCAGCTAAAGAAAAGCCCTCTGGTACAGTGACACGGTGTAAGCTTTCTCAAATGTTTAATAATACATCTTTGAGATTATTTAGAACTAAATTAACTTCTCCAGCTCAGAAAACTCAGGAAGTCAAATGTCTTTAATAAACAACTATATAGAAACTGAAACTTGAGATTCCATTTATATAAYATCAGTAGTTTTCTTGTTGATTTGAGCAAAAATCAAACCAGATTTTTGTATTTTTTTTTTTCTAACAGGGCAACTGGGACTCAAATTCAATTCATCCCACCTTACGTTTTACCATTAACCATAAAAATGTTTAGGCCATAATACATTTCCAACAGAACCACCCACATGCTCAGGTGCATTTTGCACCCATGGTGAAAAATAAGGGTTTCATTGGAATTGAGTAAAATCCTTCAACTAAACAACAACAAATTCACATCCTGTTCAAATTTACTACTATTATTGTCAGTGGTGATATGTGAAAAGGACAAGAGAACAGTCTGACTTTCAGATCTCAGATGGGTATTTGCCATTAATTGCAAATAATGGACAGGCTGAAGTGGGCAAATCTGAGCAGCAGCTTTTGAGGAATGACAGGCACAGCATCCTATAGTTTTTCTTTATTTTCCATGTGTGGAAAAACACTTCAACATGTGGCTGTCCCTCAGTAATGAGCACTGAGTTCCCCAGAATTCAAGAAGGATGTTAAAAAGCTGTTAAAATATTACTTGCATATGTGCCTGACAACAATTAGAGATGTAGACGAACCTCAGAGTGCTTTGCCTATGAACTGATACATGGGTAGTGCAAAGGGAACCCAAAAGWTGTGTCTGTGGAAGTGCCTTGCCCTGTTCAACCACAGCTGCAGGAGGAGGGAAGGGTGGAGGGAAGATGCACAGGAACGTCTCCATGGGAGAAGAGGGCACTGATCCTTCCTTTACTCAGCAGGAGGAAGGGCAMGGCAAGGAGGGGCAAGGAGAAGGCAAGGGGAAGGCAAGGAAACCTGGGCTGGGCTGAGAGTTTCTGGTCGTAGACAAATACATTTTTCATGTCTSTTACTCAGCTCCCACAGAACAACCATCACCCAACCTTCTCAGGTTAAAAGGCAAAACAACAGCAAAGGACAAATCAGAGTCTTCTCTGAGCAATGGAGACCCACACAAGATACAACAGAAAATCTGAGAGAGAGTGGGAAAGAAACACAGCAACAGTGCCGGTGGGAAGGGAGAGGGATGAAGGCAATCCCAGCTCTTTCACATGGCTGTTCTTAAACATAAAAACAAAACTAGCAAGTTTAAAACTTTAAAACTACAAATTAAAAGTTGAAAACACAAAATGAAGAGGATATGCAAGTGCTAGATATACTGTACATTTCTAGATAACTTTAACATGCTGTATTGCACAGCATAACACTTTAGAACTAAATGGTCTTGCTCTGCAGATCACATTCTCAAAGGCCCTAGTATATAGAGGTGACAAAAATTATTTGTAAAATGCATGCAAATTAAAAGTTATCATCTGCTTGCTACTTTAATTTTATCCCCAAATGGCACTATGCCTTCTGGTTTTTTCTGCCTTAAGGTTAACAGCACTGAATTAAAAGACTTAAGCAAGATGCTCTATGGTAAGAGCCAGAGATGTCATTCCTTATAAATTTAAGTGTAATTTTCCCCTTTCTGAAATTGCCATGAACCATTTAGTTTTCAACTGCTTTCCCTCTAAACTTTTCACTGTGTTATCTGAGACTTACTTAACTTTTGGCCTTTGGATTTATGGCTGGGTACCTGATCTTCACAACCTTCTTTCTGCTTTGCTACTGGATCAAGAAAGTCTTTACAAATACATTACAATACAAAACTGAATAACGTACATCCAATACTCTTGTTCATGCAAGAAAAGCCTTGTTCACGGATTTTTTAAGATTAGCTCTTCCCTTAAGTATGCAGGTATTCATAGATAGCGAAGGGTACAAATAAAATGGATTGCAATTGCTGTCGAAAATTCAGATGAGCCTTTTTCAGTGACTCTTGCACAGTGTAAAAAGAGTACCAGAGTACCTCTGGAGCAAAGAGGAGACACCTTTCTCTTCACAGKGAAGAACAGTTGTGGTAGAATAGACAGCATGGCTGCAGAAGAGATGGTTTGGAGAGGAGTCCATAGCAAGGCCCAAACAAAAGCCAGGCTCTGTCACTATTCCCCATATGTTGGAAAAACGTAGCCTTTTACTCATGATAATTCTGTCACAAAGAGATATGGCCTTTTGTCCACAAGCAAGACAGTGGCTCAGACAGGTAAAAATGTCATGGTGTTCTATCAAACCAAACCTGATCCTAGGAAAGCCTTCACCACAGATATTTCCTTCAACATACTTGTTTGAGGTCCYGTTTATTTCACCACTGTCACTCCAGAAACATTAAATAAGTTCAAAGCAAAAGGTACAACATTCAATCCCCTCACAGACACCCAGACTTAGATACAACATTTGTTACATTCTCTTTGCCTTGTTTGTATCTTCTGGGTCTAAGTGCAAATATGACTGAGCATTATCATCACCGTTCAGTGGACGAAAAAATTTGAAGCATCTTTCGTCCCCCTAAATTTAAAAAAAAAATAAAAATTCAAAACTCCTAGGTAGCATGGCAGKTAAATGTTTTTACCAGTTCTAGAGCCAAAAGAACTGAAGATTAACTTGTTTTCAGAAATAACATTGCTGTACAGAGCACAGAATACCTGACATTGCTCAGTTGTTAAGTACCCTGCACTGAATCATAAGAACTACCTTGAATTAGATAATTTCTAAATACCGCCTGCAGTTTGCACCAACTTGACCACTACCTCTGAAAATTAGAATATAAAGATAACTTGCTATAGTTCCTGGTCATTAGAGTGGGATAGCGCACATAGAGAATCAGCTGGCAAGGGGTGCAAACAACAAATATCTCCTTACACATCTTCTTGTGATAAGCAAAGCASTGTCTGCTTCTTCACCCAACATCCCTTCAAAACAAGGACAAGTATGACCAGAATTGAAGCCAGAAACTTTTGCTGATTACTGGTTTACCAGCATGTCTTGTGCCTAGACCTGTCCCAGTGCAACTCCCATCCCAATGATCCCCTTCAAAAACTGCAGCAATGCCTCRGTGAGGTCACATCTGCAAGTAGAGAATGCCATCACAAGAACAATCCTCTCCCAAGCTTCAGAAAGAAAAATCCTCAGGGCCCTGGGATTGCAGAGATGGAACTCTGTGGAAAGCTCTGTGGAAAGGTGACTTCTTGCTCCCTACTGCCTGGCAGGTTATGTAGCAAGGGTCCTCCAGGGCCACTTATTTTTCCTARGACTCATTCTTGACCTGAGTAGACACTGGTAATATAAAGGGTGCTGGAAGGGCACTCCTTGTACCGYTGATTCATCAATCCATGATAAACTATTTTAATGTTTTTACTGAACACTTTTCCAGTATGGATATGTAGGAATCCTGGTTGTTCACACCTTAAAATTTTATAAAGTGTTATTTAAGAGGAGCATTTTGCTTGGCTGGCTTGAGCCAAAAGTAGAACAAAAGCTGTGTGTGACCTATCCCCTGGCTGCTATAAATTACACAGTCCTACACCTCAATATGGCAGAGTTCATTGGCAAAAAGAGAAAATAAGCATTTTCGAAACATAACTAATTGTTTCAGGAAAGAAATTACATGCATCTTTAGGTCCTTATACTCCTACAATTCTGGAAATTACTTTCCAAAACATCAGAATGTTTTTCAGGTAGACATACATGTACATATGTCCAAAAATACCCTACACATTTTCTTATTTTAATTACAAAAAAATATGGGACCTGTGCATGCACTTTTCTGGGTYACATTCCCAGCAGGTTGAGTTCTATTAGCCTGAAAATACCTGGTCAGGTCATAACTCTTAGCTGAAAAGAAAGAACACGTGCATTACAGTTCAATGCAAGGTGTGTTTTTGATTCAGCAGACCAAAGGATCAAGTAGTTTTAAAGTACAAATTATTAGAACAGTTTTCAATATAACACTTTTCAATTTTCCTACGGTGAATTCTTGATTCTGTAAAATAATCTCACCCCAAACAGCACCCTCCCTCAACTCTAGATTTTAAAGAATTTTTATTTTGAGGAAATTAACACTTTGTACATTAAAATGTTTTAAATAGTCATCCTAATTTTTTACTTCTTCGGTGTTTTAGTACAAATAGCTATRTTTTCAATTTTTTTTTAGTTTGAATTGACTTGATTTTGTGAGGAAAACCTACACTTCAAAATAATCAACATCCCCAGATAACCTGAAAAACACAGAGATGGAGGCAGGGGAGATCAAAGGCACGAAGCCTTCTTGTAAGATTGAGCAGGCTATGAGTGATCAAAGGCAGGGAAGAGAGGACTCTGGATCTTAACTCCTACTTCCACTACACATGTATAATTTACAGGTTATTGACTTGTAGAGAGGAGAACTATTTATACACTAAATATAGTTTACTGGCCTGAAAAGTTATTTGAAATACAAAAATTAACTTTGGTTGCTGAAAATATTTAGGCACTATCATATTTTAAACTACCTTTTCCTAAAGGAAACGGTGTTAGTACAAGCAGCTTTCTTTTCAATGAACTGGCACTTTCTGACAAAATCAAACTAATAAAAAGTAAAGCTGTGGCTGGTGGGAAGTGACAATTCCCAGGAAAAATGGAAAACTCAAGTCTGAGTAAGATACATTAACTATATTCGCTTACTTTTGGGAAAATTTAGCACATCATCTCAAAATCACAGAATCATGGAATGGTTCGGGGTGAAAGGGACCTTAAAACCTCATCTCATTCCAAACCCCTTCCACTATCTCAGGTTTCTCAGAGCCCCATCCAACCTGGCTGGAACACTTCCAGGGATGGGGCAGCCACAGCTCCTCAGGGCAACCTGGGCCAGGGCCTCACCACTCTCACAGAGAAGAATTTCTTTCTATTACTTCATCTGAACCTACTCTCTCTCAGTCTGAAACCCCCTTGTCCTGCCACTCCAAGTCCCTGCAAATAGTCTGTCTCCATCTTTCTTGCAGATTCCCTGCAGGTGCTAGAAAATCACAATTAGGTCACCCCAAAGCTTTCTCTTTCCCAGGCTGAACAATCCAAATTTTCTCAGCCTTTCCYTATAGGACAGTTCTTTATCTCCTTATCAAATTACATTTCCACACTATTTATGTTAAATTCACATTGTGCCATCACATCAGGGCATTTCTTTAGCTTCTGTCTCACACATTTTGACAATATTCCTGTGCGCAACCAGCCTTCCTTCCACAAGAGTTTTCACATCTTCCCATACAGGATACTCAAATCAGCACTGGGATGAGTTTTCATCTTAGCTACCAGATGAGTATCTTAGCTACCAGATCCTTGGTTACTTAATTATTATCCATCTCTATCAGAATTAAATTCCATCCTGGACAAAAACACTTCTAATTAAATTTTTCCTAAAGAGAAAAAATTATTGTCCTCAGGTTTTGATTTGACCAATCAGTTGAAAACATTTACTCAGAAAATCATGAATAATTGAATACACAAAAATAAATACCAAACATTACATGTACATACTTAATAAATAAATTCAGCAATGCACAGGTTTGGTAGTGATACATGAATTCTTGTAACTTGTGACTCCACAGTTCATTGAATTTCATGATATTTCATATTTCTGGTGCCCCAGATATATTCACACAYTGTGAGTTTCATGTCAATATACAAATTTTCCACTTAGTGGAGAGACAGGAGCCTTATCATAGCCAGCAATACCATACTGTAGTTGAAAACATGTCTGACTTTAAGAAACAAGGCTGCAGGCTTGGCCAAAGGGTGACATATTAAAAAAAAAGCACAGAATGATTATTAAAGAATCTGGAATAAGCTGAACCATTAACCAATACCAGACAGCACAGTATGTTAGCCATTGGTTTGATATTTTCAGTATTGGATGATTACAGCACAAAGAAGATTTCAGAGGACCAACAAGGGTCATACACCTAAACGATGGGGTTTTTTTCCTTTCCTGGTAATAAGTAGACCTTTATTTATTTATTTTTTTTTTTTTTTTTTTTTTTTTTTTTTTTTTTTTTTTTTTTTTTTTTTTCAAACTTGAAAAGAGTTCTCAGTCCTCTTTCAGCTTCTGCCTGGAATTCTGAACCACTAGTTTACATGGACTTCATGGGCATAAGAACATTCAAGGAGTTTGTTTTTTTTTTTTTAATTTGTACATTACCTAGGTCTTTGGAATCAAAGTCAAGAATTTACATTTTTATTTATTACAACAAAAACACAGAAAGTAAAATTTGGACAAGAGGAATCCAGTACAAATATAACACTTTTTGATCAGTACTGGCCCTATCCTGGCTTAAAAACTTGGAGCCATGGATTGTTCCAGTGTCTCAGAGATAAGCATCTACAGAAATGTCTGCACTTTGGGTGGAGGGAACTGTCTGGTTTGCTTTCCAGAATGACTTGGTTGCTGAAGAGAACCAGTTTATAGCTGTCACAGGACAATCCCAACGAGGGATATTCAAAGGGTTGGCAGCTGCACGGTACCTAAAGGGATACTTCTGGACCTACAGACAGGCCATCTCTTAAAAATTTTTCTGACTGTAGCAGGAAATTAAAGATTACTAATCATTAAATCTGTAAATGCATTACTTTCAATTTGTTAACAGATGGTTCATTCACCACAACTCTAGTGGACTATATTTGATTACTCGTCTGGTTCCTGTAAAGGTATTTTTCTAAAACACTATGGTAACCAAYACTTGCAGAGCATGAAACCAAGCAACCAGTTTCTGAAATGCATTTTTGGATTAGCTTTTATCTAGTGGGAAAGAAGCACACTGCAATATGCAGGCAACAGTCCCCTTGGTTAAAACGCAGTTAAGTTCTGCAAGCAGAACCTAGTCCTGTCCTCAGAAGATTAATAACAGTCATGGGATGGTGAATTCACAGAATCATAGAATGGTTTGTCTACCTCAGATCATTATCTTATGCTGGTATCTGCTGACAAGTCACAGAAGTTCCAAATAATTAGTTAATGCCTTCTCCTATATATGCAAAGGATCTCCTAATAAATTACCTCCTTATCTACATGGCAGAATTTTTTGTTTTGACATGAGCAGTGCCTATTTGAATTTCCTCCTCCATTTCTATCTATCTGCAAAAATATCAGCAATCTTTCTTGTTCAGGACATGACTGTATATCTGGATGCTTAATGAAGGGCCTGAGATACTCCAACAACCTGAATAAACCCAAGTACTGCTTTGCTCTCTACAGATTTGGCAACAACTAGAAGCACCTAATAATGAGAAGGAAAATGAATATAGTATTTTTATACCTTTTCAGTATAAAAGTGTTTGTAAATCCAGTTTATCACAAGAAAAAGCATTTTCATTAAAAAATACTTCCTACCACAGCACTATTTTGCTTTAACCTTTTCTTGTGATTTTCATCGTGAACCGCCCCCCCCCTCCCCCCCCCGTGGAGAGACAAATTATGCATTGCAAGCTTGTCTATAATAAAGTATTTCCCTTCTTTATTTGGCAACTCTTCCCAAAAAGTCAGTACCTTTCGAGTGAATGTGATGTGACCAAGCCCCTGCTCACTTTGAATATAAGGGAACTACTTGCCAAGAGTGATTTCTGTTGCACAGGTGTGTRGCCCATCCTGAGCTGCTCTGTAGATGCTGCAGAGTGTGTGTGTGCTCTCAGACATGTGTGTAGTGAAAAGTCCTTGTGAAAATATTGCTTGGCAGTGAAATACATGTATTACTCTCTTGAGTGCAGTGTATGACAGAAGAAATACCTCACCTCTCTCACACCCTGTCTCTCATCAGGTCCTCTTTGGAATTAGGTTTTGGAGCAAAGGACACAAGAGAGACTAGTAGGATTTGTGGGTGCTATAAAAATCGAAGTTCTTTACAGGTAAGTAATGCTTTTTTTTTTGCTTTTGGCGTTGTCCCCACAGTACTGTACGAAACTGCAACTAAGAAAACTCACTTCTGGAGAGGAAGGGTAATTGACAAGCTGCTGCAGCTGGAAAAGCAGATTCTACTACTGATATCATATTGTGCAATGTAAATCATAAAGTCTGCAAAAATATTTGTGCAGAAACCATTCCAGCTTCAGGTAAGGTCAAGCTGTGAGTTCCTAGAGGTACTATTCATATATGATGTTTAACAAGAGATGCATCTGCCTGTTGATAACACACCCTTGTGTTATGACCCYTGTGATGTGAATGCTTTTTCCACCTATAGTCTGAGTTAAACTACACTTATCTGAGCCCTCTAATACCTCAASTCACCTCAAAGCAGAAAATAATACATATTACATCTAGGAAAATATGTAGCATTGACTTTTCAGGATTTGTGAAAATAAGTTTATTCATAAACTGATATAGGTAAAAATCCAGCACAATTTTTATATCTCTAGGACTAAAGCCAAACCATGCATTATTTTTCTGAATTAAACTTATGGCAGSGTGAACACTGGCATTTCAGATGTCTTGGTCTTTCTGGTCAAAGAAAATTTGAAAATGAARCATCCATTTGACATTTGACATAACTCTGAACTCTCTAATGGCCATGAGAAAGACAATTGCAACATTTACAAAATAACCTGTGACACAAAATAAAAACAATGCAAGGACATCCTGTTCTCCACATGTTTCAGATTCATTTTGTAAATAACAGGTTTGTAATGATTTAGACATGGATTAAAATTAACTGATCAATAAATTAGTCAGATATTTCTTTAACACATATTGTGCATTGGTATTTAAAATAATATATTTAGAAATGCTTCAGAGATTGTGTTCCTTTAAACAATTACTGTAAACACAAAATTTTCTTGGTCCTTCCAAGAAACTGGCACAAAATACACCAGGAATGCAGGGTTTATTTTAATATCCTAAATCTCAGTTTATATTTGATAGAAAGAGTTCCTTTAATTGTTTAATTTATTTTTAATCCACAGTTTTCTAGCTTGCATTTGATTATTTACAGAGGCCTCTCAGCCTGACTGTATATACATTTTCAGCTTCTTTCTTTTTCTGGGCAATGAACACAGTTTTATTTTTGTCGTGTTTTTTGATTTTGTTTGGGTTTTTTTGTTGGTTTTGTTTGGCTAATTGGTTTTGGGGTTTTTAAATTGTTTTCCCTTTTTTTTTTTAAAAAAAAAAAAAACAACTTAATTATATTTTCTTTTTCTCTCTCTAAAGATCTCTTTGAGTATATGCTGATTACAGTTTGTCTGAGTATCTCTCCAGCCTCACTTTGTGAGAACACAAGGGTATTGGTTTCCCAGGTACAACAATCCTTGATAAGCACAGGAGCATTTACCAAAGCRAAAGGTYTCCAAAATTTGTSTGCCCTGGGAATAATGTCACGGAARAGCTACAAGGACACTAAATGCAGGAAACTTYGTTCTTTCCAAATAAAATATTGAGTTGATTAAAATCCAAGAGTTGAAAATTCTGGCATTTTCTGTAGGTTGCAATACCTTGGAACAATCTGCCAGACATTTCTGCGCTACTCTTTAAACAGAGACCAACCTTCACGGATCAAACATCAACTTCTTGACAGCCTAAACTTCCAAAATCTTTGCCATGTTAGCCAGCACATGTCAATGTGTTTTCCTTCACCCAATTAGATATWATTTTCATTACTGCTATTTACTCCTCTTATTTAGTACTGGCACATGCAAAATTTCTTAATATTTAAGCAAGTTTTTGCATCTTTCCTACTCCTCCTCTTGAGTCTACAGGTCTCATTTCGCAGAGTGTGCGAAATGGCAGAGTGCTAACAGCAAATTCTAATCCCACAGTGCAATGCACCACCAGAAAATAATCAGCTATTATGATAATCAGAGCAGTAAAATAACCTATGTGAATAAAGTAAATCATTGTTCATTTGATCTTCTCTCCCAATATGCACTTCTGCTCTTTGAGGGAACTTATTTCCTGGATGCATACCTATGATGTATTATTTAAATGACAGCATTGCTAACAGGAATTCTTTTCCTCTGTATAACCAAATCTATTATATTGATAACAATTTATAGGAATATTTAATTGTCATTCATACACTTAACCACACAAATACCTACTCTTTATTCTAATACACGGTGTCATTAATCTCCTTGTTACTGCTCAAAAGTTGTGTGCAAGGAAAAAAATTGCACCATAATCCATGTGATCTGGATGCCATAATTTCTCATTGTTAAAATGTTTTATTTGGATTAGACCTTCCCATTTGCTCTTCTTAATTCAGTTTATCTTTCTTTTCCTGTTGGAATATAAATCYAAATATTTTCTTCCTCATTTTTGCTTTTTTCACTTCAGAGCGTCAAATGTACTTAATGATCAAGATTTCTATCAGATTTTAACTTATCCTGATATCAGCCCCTACAGATTCCTACTTTCTAACTGGAGTACAACCAAGAAATCTCAGTATATGTATAATAAAAAATTGTTGCATTTTTTAAAGTTAAGATAATATATCAAAAAGTTTAAATGAAAGCAGTAATCTTTAATCTATGTCCTACATGTAGAAAACTATTACATTTTTACATAATTGCAATAATCTTGAATAAAGATTTTGTACGTGTTTGAGAAGAATAATTTTATTCAGCTTTATTCAGAACTGTTTTTTTTTTCAGTGTACCTCTTTTTTTTCTTTCCTAGAGAAATGAGCATGTTCGTGAGCAGTACATTTTAAACAAATTTAGATAAGGAAGCATTAGAAAATAAATTTTTCCAGATAACATATTTTGTTCCATTCAGAGATAAAATTCAATCATTTTAAGTGTATAAGAGGGTATTTATCCTGCTGAAACTGCAAATCCTGATATACATAACCATGATATTGCTGGTGATCTTCTCATAATATTACCATTACACCTAGATGCTTATAGCCAAGTCTATTGGTTAATTTAAGTATCCAAGACTTCTTCACTGCCAGTAGATTTTCTAATTCAAATCAATGTCAATGTGGTGTTTTTAAAAGTACAATTAAATTTATGTATTTTGACTGAAAGAATACACATGAATTGAAGTAAACRTGAACAATATTCTGCAGTACTTCACAATAAAAATAGGTTAACAAACAGGGGAAAAAAATCCAAGTGGTTCAGGACACAGGTACACTGCTATTAATGGGAGCCATGACCAGAAAAATAAAACACTGAMTTTTAAATGCTACCGAGATTCTCCAAAAGCTGTGACTGTTTACAGACTTTGGCGATTCATCTGCTTGCTCAGTTGTAGWGTGGAATTGCAGCATTTAAACCCAGGTGTTAAACACGGTTCACAAAGATGAATAGAAAGGGTGTTTGTGTGAGACTGGCTGAGGTGGGGAATAGGAAGGTATGGCCTAACCCTGAGTACTGGAATTGTTACTTCTTTTCCAAAGTGAGTGACACCAGCATATGGATAAATGCAAGTCTGAAGTGGGACTATAAGCAGGACTCAGAATAAACCATTAAGCCTTTTTTTAATTTTCCATATGCTGCTTAGGGGAAAAACATAGTAGTGCTTCATGCTAGAAACAGTAAAAGCAATTCAGAATCCGCCCCACAGGAAGAAATAGTTATTAAAAATGTCTTTTTGGTACTGCTTGAAATGTATAATCTGTTTTTAAAGTGCTGAGTACAATATAAATGCAGATTGTGCTAGATTGTACTAACCAAAAAGCCTAGTCACAGCGTTATGACAGCTTTATGACATTTAACCATCATAGCATGTGAAAACATGGAAGAGATGGCAGGTGGGAGGAAGTACTTGATATTCAAGAGAAAATATTAATGGATGTGTCTAAAATGTAACTACTTTTTAACATGTCATGCTTAGGAATATTTGCATAATATTATCCTTTAAATTGCAGTGTGTACATATTAATTTCACAGTGTCACTCCCAATAAGTCTGGCATCTGTACATTCAATGGGCCCAGTCTAGCACACTTGCATCTCTTTATCACAGACATTTGCAGCCCCAATTTCACAAGTGGCTTGAAAGCAAGACAACACAGACAGGCACGAAGATTTTGGGGAAAAAACTGAAAGCCCCCAAACACATCCTATTCTAGGAAACCCTGCCTTGCCACATGAAGGGTTGTTCCAAGCCACCTTCTACCCCTTCCTCAAACATATTGTTTCTTAAATTACTCTTCTTCCTCTGGATAATGCCTGTTATCTAAGTACTCAAACCACAAAGTGTGTCTTGATCCAGAGAAGAGGTGAGGAAAAAAGAAGTGCAGAATAACTTAGAAATAGGATGGTAAAGCTAAAAAAAAACCCCAAATTAAAAAACCTCAGTGGTGAAGTATAATGCTAAGTAGAATGCTCTATAAAAGTCCTTAGTGCTTGGTGTTATATGGATCATAGCATGTTTTTCACCTCTTCCATTCTGCACTCTCTACTTTCCCCTAGGAAGTACACCATTAGATGCATGTGAAATGTGGCTATATTTTTTTTTCTCCAGTTTTAAAAATATTATGCTTTTTATTCACCAAATGGGTCAGGTTGGAAGGGATCACAGTGGGTGATCTGGTCCAATCTCACTGTTCAAGCAGGGTCCTCCCAGAGCACATGGCACAGGATTGTGTCCAGTTCAATGTTCAGTACAAGTAGACAAAAAAAAAAACCCAGAGTTGTATGTTCCGATCTCATTATCAATGTGAACAAAGTATTTTCTTCTAGATGGCGGTATTTTGGGACTTTAGTTGGATACCCATTTGCAGTGGGAAGCAGGAACTGTACCACAGACCTTGTAAGCCCAGGCCGACAAACCCATGATGTTTTTCCTGTGCTACATGCCACACCATTAAAGGCAGCCACATCCTGCAATATTTAAGGTTTCTATTTYGTTTGCTCTTAAAAGCATTACATTCACTGAGACTCAAGGATACTAAGACACACACATGTAAGTACGAATTTGAACCCCATCATTTTCTAGCAGGTCCCTGCCACCTTAAATCTTCTGAGTGCCACATGGGGAGCAGATTTAGACCTGTAAATCTGCCATTCAGTGCCTTTCATATGTTCCCCTTTGTAACACGAGCAACTTCCTTAGAATACAATTTCTTCTCAGTGTTGTTTCTATTTAAGAARAATTAGATGCGCCTGCTGAAAAAAGCTTTTTGTTTTGTTTTAAAACCATTGTAACCTAATAGGATACAAAATCTTTAGGACATATTAAAATCTTAAAAGAAAATTAGCAGAAAAAGCTCTGTAATCTCACTTCTTTAATTTATTATAGCAGTTGTAAAAAGGTTGGAAAATATTTTTACTCATTTTTATCAAGTTATCCCTCCTCATCCTTTCTAGAACTTTCTGATTAGTTGCTTAATTGCATTCAAGTAGATCAGAAAACAGAGTTGTTAATGCTGTGTAAAAACTATCCCTAGAGATGGTTAGAAAAATGAACCTGTTGAGAAATCATGAGAAAATTGTAGAACAGCTGTTCATTTTTGCTATATTTTATAAAAAGTAACCAAAAACTTCAGACATAAAAGATKCAATTCTAAAAATAGCATCCTGAACATACCAGTTCAAACTACAAAATAATACTGCTAGCATATTTAGATGAAATTTCCCTTAAATGTTCCAGGAAAAACTACTTAAAACTAAGCCTTTGGAMAAATGACAGTTTTTAAGATGCTGTAAAAATGAAGCAAGTTAGTATCTCATGCAGTTATTCATTTTGAGAAAATGCCAAAGCCACAAAAGTTGTATCTCTACTGTTCCAAGATGAGGCTTGCAGCTCTCAGCTCCTGTAACTTCTGACATATTACTGCCTGGAGATACTTGAGGAAAAAAAAAAAGATCACAAACACCATCCTATTTTTACATGTCTGACTRATTTCTAAAAGTAAATTGAAAGCTCTACAGAATGAAATCAATGAGATGTTTCTGCTGAAATATTTTTAACACTTCAGGTAACCAGTAATTTATGTCTCATCTGCCATTTCCTTATGAAAATAAGAAAATACARAATGAAGAAACGAGGCATAACAAGCAATTGCTTTAAATATTTGCTTTACAATTGTTTAAAAAGTATGAAATTGTTTTTCTTTCAGGCTTCCTCTCTCCTTGTAGTAAAGATTGTAAGAACATTGCATAGATGATGACAACAAAACAAAAAAAACAAAAACAAAAAAACCAACTTATTTTTGAGTCTTGGATATTCTTACTTTCATAAGCACTGTTCAAAGTCTGAAGCTAGAATGAGTCTTTGAAAAYATCCTCTGTAACTCCTACAATAAAAAATTAAAGAAAGCTTGAATGGAGGAGTTCTTTCATACTCACACCCAACCACTGAAGCATTCCGGAAATTATCAAGAAATTGAAATTATCTTTGCAAGATTGATRGCAGGAGAAAAAAAGTTGCCAAGTTTGCCGAAAGCCTGACCCTGCAAGTGGCCTCCTGTGCTTGTACAAAGATCTGTCAAAATGTGTCTTTTCTGGAAAAAAGGGCCTGCTCTGTCTGAATGTAGCTCCAAGAGCAGAGCCCAYGTGTGCATATGCTAACAACTTTCTATGGGAGATTTGCATAAAGAATATTAAAAATATTTTAATTGGTTAGTTAGCTGAAGCTTCTATGGTTAGGCTTTCCCAGGCCTTCAGACAAAGCACAAAAAGTGACACTGCATACAGYGCATCCCACACCGCTCAGAATCCATTGTTCCAAGGCTTAAAAATAATTTCAAATGTTCTCCAAATAATCTCATTTTCCATTAAGAAAGGAAAGTGGCAGAGCTACTTGAAGGGAGACAGGGGTTTGGATCCTGACTTCTCAAATGTACTCAGTGGGCCGGGACAACAGCCCTGATCCAAGAGTGAAGGCTGGATTTCCTTTCCCTAACATAAAGTACATACTGCCTTTAGTCCTCAGGGGTGACATCTGCCCAGGAGAGGCTGGGTCCACCTGAAATAAGGCTCTGTTTGAGCTGTGTGGGTGCAGGATCTGACTCAGSACTCATCAAAACATGTGGTCCAAGTGAAGGACAATTTCTGGTGACCACCTCCGGCTAAAAAGAGGCAGATAAATGTACTAACTCCCTGAAGAATGTCACTCAGTTGTAAAAAAAAAACCCAACAAAAACTTGGAGAAATTTGACATACAAGTAATCCCCAGGACTGAGTAAATTGACCAGCTGATACTACTGCGTAAGAAGGGAAATTGCAAGTGAATTTAGGACTAGTTAAATAAAAGTACCACAAATGTAAACATATTTCAAGTTAATCTGAGTTCTGGGGTCTTCCACTACTGATGTAAACTGAAGAGAAAYACCCTCTCAGCAAATCAAAATGCCACAACAGCAAAACCGACAAGACACCTTTTCATAACCACTTGTACTAAAGTTCATGTTCTTGCACATCCTGAAAGCTGAAAAAGAAACAGACCTTCTAACAAATTAAACCTCTTTCAGAAATGCACACATTCATATGCTCTTRTTGCCATTTAAAAAAAGGGTCCAGAAGAGCAATTATTTACTGCTGGGCCTTATGAAAATTCCTCTGAATGAAATTATTTTCAGTAGTCCAAAATTTTAGCACAAGAATAAAATTGCATTTTTTTCATATCAGCATTACCTTTTAAAGGACCTTTTGCACTCACCCAGAGATTCATAGAGTTCTGAGTACAATTACATGCAATGCCCTAGACTTAGTGAAGAAACTACTCTTCTTTTGCTTATGGTTGTTAATTTTTCAGGGGCAAACTGAAATGATTTCATTTGTGCTGATTCTGTATGAAACTCATCCTGGTGCACAGAAACAAACACACGGTTTTATGCCATATAGGACTTCAAAATAACAATATAGAAACCACCACGTGAGATGAAACCTGAGGCTCATATGTCCAGTACTGGGTTTCTCGTATCTGAGACCTGAGTGGAGAGAAATCAGCTGAATCCTGTGGTTTTGTTCAAGTGTAACACTGGCAACCAGATTCCCTGTGTGAAAACTGTGAATCCAATTTCCACTGCCAATGGCTGTTCCTTATAGTTTCTTCTGTATCTGCCAGGAACTTGACGTGTTACAATAGTCCTAACTTGCTAAAACTTCTGAACATTTTAAAGAGGCAMTGTTGGAGTACAAAAAACTTCTGAATAAATTGCCATGCCATTYACCAGAGCTGTTACTGAGCATACTTCTAAGATTTTTTTGCCTCAAAATAGTTATTTAGAGCTTTTATTATTTCATACAGTACCCAAACTTTCTCCTTTTAATGAAAATACAAGGTGTCACGAGTTGCTTTAACGCAAACTTTAAAAAGTGAAAAAAAAATAAAAATAAGCCTTTTCCTGTTGCATTTTCCATTGCATAKAGCAAATTACTGGTTCACAATTTGTGTGCTGTGCAGTAACCCAACATCTCAGTCAGCCAGCAGCTGTGCAGGCTCAGAGCATCCCAATCCCACCCCACAAATGCTGACAGAACAGGGGGCCCAATCAAAACATGAAAAATCTTCAAAATACTTTGATGCATATTTAAAGTTGGTAAAGAGATATGAAAGGTACCTAATCTCAGCTTCCATTTCAATATCAGTATTAAGGACTGCCCTCCATGCTGAGTTGCTGATCATCACCTGTGTTCAGCCAAGTCAGTTACTTCATCACAGACATGATCATTAGCTGGATAAAATTAATTAATGGAAATGTATGGAATGCACATGGAATCCATACACATGCAAAGACATATTATGCTCATGGACCAGAAGCAGCTCATGTTTTCTACTGTGTAAAGCCTACAAACRTCACCATTAAGGGCATAGCAGGCCGTGAATAAAGCCAGTAAGGAGAACAGTCCACAGAATCACAGAATTGCCCAGGTTTAAAAGGGACCTTAAAGATCATCTCATTCCAACACCCTGCCAYGGACAGGGACACCGTCCACTATCCCACATTGCACAGAGCCCCATCCAAGCTGGCTGGAACACTTCCAGGGATGGGGAGCCACAGCTCCTCTAGGAAACATGTGCCAGGGCCTCACCACCCTCAGCAAAAAATTTCTTCCTAATATCTAAATCTAGTCTTTTTCAGTTTGAAGCCATTCCTCCTTATCCTGCCCCTCCAGGCCCTTGTAAATACTCTCTCCATCTTTCCTGTGCACTCCCTTCAGGTACTGGAAGGTCACAATCAGGTCACCCCARAGCCTTCTCTGTTCCAGGCTGAACAATCCCAGCTGTGCCAGCCTTTCCTCCCAGCWGAGCTGCTCCATCCCTCTGATCCCCTGGGTGCCTCCTCTGGGCTGGCTGCAGCAGCTCCATGTCCTTGCTGTGCTGGGAGCCCAGGGCTGGATGCAGCACTGCAGGTGGGGTCTGAGCAGAGCGGGGCAGAGGGGCAGAATCCCCTCCCTGCCCTGCTGCCCACGGGGCTGTGGCTGAGCCCAGCACACGGGGGGCTCTGGGCTCCCAGCGCACACGGCCGGGCCATGTCCAGCCTCTCACCCACAGCACCCCAAGGCCTTCCCCCAGGGCTGCTCTGGCTCTGTTCAGCCCCAGCCTGGAGTGACCCCAGGAATTGCCCCGGCCCAGAGCAGCACCTTGGACTTGGTCTCTTAAACCTCATGAGATTCCCATGGACCACTTCTTGAGCTTGCCCAGTTTGAAACATTTTTTTGGGATCTAATCTCTGCCTTTGGACTTGTTTCCTTGAAAAGAAAGTTACTGACTGACAAATATCCAAAAACACAGACCAGGCAATCTTTCAGAGTGGTGGCCAAAGTAAGACATTATGGAAAGTACAGGGAAGAGGTGGGAGAAAATAATTTATTCACAAAAAATAAATTTTTGATGAATTTTACTTCACTCTTTTAATAAAATGACTATTAAAAATGTCCCATCAAAGACATATTTGGAGAAATCTTACTAAATATACTGAATTTTTTTCAGAAAAATGATTAATGATATTTAAAGAAGCAGAGACTTAAAAAAAATTAAATTAGCTATTTGAGCCACAATGATTTGTTTTCTCAATTATCTTATATTTATGAGTAAACCAATTATTATTCCAAATCAATAAAAGCATTACAATTTCATTACAATTTATATCTGCAAGGCAAACAGCAAGGCAAGCTCTGCAGGAGACACCTTGATGCAATAAGGAAAAGGTCTGACATCATCAACAACCACATTTTTGCTAGAGTGGTTAAAATTATATTATTTATGGATTCATTTACTGTTATTTATTATATCTTGTAATATTTTGAAAAAAATACCATAAAGAAAGTCTGAAGCCTGCATAATAATGAATCTTGCAGAAATTACTAAGTTGGACATGTCAAAGATCCAGAAAAGYAGGGCACACATATTGGGGGCCAAAAACAATTCTTATTTTTATTTTGATCAATTKTCCAAACTTTTAATATGAAATGCTTTTGAGAAGTTCTCAAGATCAACATTTGAAACCACTAGGTGTTTTTAAAACAARATTTCTTCCCTTGCAAGGGTGATTGGAACTAATTTGCAAAAAAACCCAGGAATATTCCTTTTGGGGAAACCCAAAATGCAGCACTAWCTGAAACAGACATTCATTTTTTAAAAGGAAACAAAAAGTATTGGAAGAAATGGGTCTGAATGAAATTTTCAGGAGAAGATCCACAGTGAACAAATTTCCCCTCGGTGCACTTAGACTGAGAAAGCTTTCCAGCTGTTGGCAGCACCACAGAAAAACCCAATGTCAAGAAGTTAGAATGATAACATGATCAAARAACAGTTTATCTAAATTAAAGGTGAGATTAACAGAACTGATAAAAATCTAGAGCTATGGAACACTTTAACATGAAATAAGAGAAAGACTTGTAAAGGAATACCATGATATTATTTACTCTTTTGGCTGTCTTTGGTTATTCTAGCCAAGGCTAAGATAAGCTCATCAGAAAGCACAAAAATTTTAATCTAAGGCAAACCATATCTGTGAACATAATATTCCATCCCAAACAGCAACTTTAATTCATTTTGCCCACATCACTCTAAAAAGCATCAAAAAATTGTCAGATTGGTGTAGGCAATGTTAAAACTGCACTGCATGTAAACGATATTGCCCAACTCCCTCATTAAAACCCAGAATGATAAAAGAGATGGACAAAAGAGATGTTTTCTGCAAACTGCCTACAACAGCCAGCAAGCTGAATTTCCACAGACAAAACACAGAATCCAGTCTGCCAACCTAGGCATAGTAAGAGTGCAATTTGGTGCTTTACCTTTGGTTTTTTAGTACCAATCAAACCAGAGCATAAGCTGCAATTTCATTCATTTCATAATTGTACTTTGCTGATTTCAGAAATGGTGTTTACAAATTTCCAAAGCCATCTCTACTTCCATCTCTACTGTCTTGCAGTCACTACAGCATTGCTTTGCCATTCCCATGGTTTTAAAATACCATCTCTGGAGTTCTCAGCAGTTTTGTTTGCAATGATGAAATATTGGTAGGTGGAGAGAGATTGGCAAAAAAAAAAAAAAAAAAGCTCTACTTCTAAGACTTTGAAAAAACCAAAGAAAGCCCATAAATATCAATGTAAAATATGAAGAAACAAGGACAAAAGAAAATAAGGAGAGAAAGAATAAAAATACAAACATCTGGAAAATGTGGAAAATTTTCTAACTGAAAAGGGTAGAACTCTTCAAATTTCAGCTGTTTTGGTTTTGGGATTTTTTATAATTTCAAACTAACAGAAGCATTTTGAACGTATTTATGACAGATTTTGCAAATTTTCTCCATGAATTCAGAACACCAACCTCTCACAATTAGTTGTCAAATGTCTGGAAAATATTTTTCTGAAAAAAAATATGAACATGCATATTTGCTTACCTGATCAGTTAAACAAAATTCACTGGCCTGAGCCGAACACATTGTAAAAGAAACCTGCAAAGAGGAAAGAAAAGTTTCGTTAGAATTTATTTATCTCTCTCATATTTTTGATGAAAAAAGTTATTAATGAGTGGTTACTATAATATAGGAGTTGCAAGCATAAAGTCATTCTAAATGAAAAGCCTGTTAAGATGTAGCAGATCCTCATTTTCTCAAAAGATTACTGCCTGTGTGGCAGGATTACGTTTATAAACAATACACCAAACCATGCTACTCAAAGAAAGGTTTAAGGGTATCTCTTATATAGGTGGTATCAACTTTTGCGTATTTTCATTTAAATCCAAATGTATAACTATCATTATAAAGGATACTCAGATGTTCAGCTGGTGAAAAAAAAAGGCATTTATTTCTCATTAAATGTTCCTCAGGGCATTGAAATATACAGAGTTAATTTACCTTCTGTAACATTTCAAATAAACACTATGTCAAAAGAGCATTATTAAGATTGGAATGTGACAAATATTAACATTCGAAAATGCCAAGTGTTAGCCTTCCTGAGCAACTTTTATTTCTTCAGGGAGTATGGAATATGGCTATAGTTGTTAATTACTTAGTCACACAATATTTCCACAGGAAGTCCTCTTCAGACCATGCACAGACATTCAAGAAGTTCAAGCACTGATATTTACCATAAATTTCATTGATTAACCTGTGCTCTGRACAGACATTAAACAAGTAGTATTCAAATCCTCATTGAAAAAAAGGTGATATTTTTGCTACGGTCCGTAAGTTCTAATCATGATTGCTTTGACTGTGTTGCAAAYGCTGCACAACTCAATTTCAGCAAATTCCTTTGCAGGGATAACATTGTCCCAGATGAGTTCCTCAGTGCCAAGAGATCAAGCTGAAAAGTGAACACTTAATTTGGGTCACATGGGCTCATTTTTTTCAGAGGATTCAGCATTACACCAGACTACATATTCAAGGCCCTGCTCAAAGGTTTCAGTTGCAAACAAACACCCAGCACGTTGCAAATAATTTTCTCAATAAGTAAATGTCTAATCAGTGTGTTTGGATAAAATCTTTGGAAATTTTGTTAGGGAGAATGATATCTGCCAATCACTCTCACCAGCTCCAGTGCTGGAAGATGTAGATGATCTTCATCGAGGTCAGGGAATAACTGGCAGCACATTCCATCCTTTCTGCAAACAGGTGTGACAGAAGTGTTGTTTGGGAATGTCTCACTGAACACTTATTGACTCCAAAGAAAGAAACACAGACTCAATTCTGGACTCTGGAAACTGAATCTTATAATTGGAAGTGTCAAAAACAATGTCAACCCAAGCCTCTTGAAAAAGACAATGATGACACAGAAAGACAGTTGTGTCACCTCTCCTCCACTCATCTGAGACAGGAGTTTCTGGCATATGCAGCACTATTCATTGGCCAACAAGTCTTACATTTTTCACTAAAAGGGAAAGCACTGACCATGATGCAGAAGATTTTGGAATGGACCAGCAAAAAAACAACAAGAAAAGGTACAGGTACCCTGTCAAATCAGCCCAGTATTCCGCAAACCCCAGAGTGAATCCTGCTTAAAATAAAGGTTCCTCTTGTTACTTTAGCATCCTTCTGATATAATCAGGCTAGTTTATCTTAATTTAAAAACTGGGGTTTGGGTCAAACCCTTTGAACAGAAAGGGTCATGTCCTTCACCATTTTCTTAGCTATCTGCCTGTTTGTGACTTTTGAGAACATCAATCTCATTTCAGAAACACTTATCATGTGAGCCCTAACTACAGCCCTGTTACTGTGTTTGCACCACTGAATTGTTCATGTGACTGCAGATAAAACAGTTTCTCTGCTCAGAGCTAATGCCAGGGAAGCAGTCTGACATCAAGAGAGTTTGAGCAAATGCAAAAACAGTGAAAAGATGAGTGATGATGGGATAAAGGATAAATTAAACTGGTGGCTGTGCTTTTGTAAGATTTGCTGCACATAATCCTTTGTTCCGAAGTCCTACATAGGGGTGGAATGAAAAAACAACCAAAAAACTCCAAACCTAAACCCAACAGAAAACATAACCAGAATCTGTACTGTTTAAGAAAGCCACATTTGCCTGAGAAGKACAATCACTACATGTACTAAGAAACAGCAGCCTTGCCAATGGTTGTTCATGCCCCTTTTCTCCTGACAGTGTTGTTAGGTCACCAGTTATGTCCCACCAACCCTGATCACCCATGGTTAGACTCCACAGCCAAGCATGGATGCTCCTGATATTTACATTTGTTTAGAATTACAGAGCAAACGATCTTTCCCTGCTAGACTTATGGGTACTTTCACTGTTCCTTTCAGTAACAACATGATGTGCATGAAAACATGCAAGAATGAATACATTGATGAGAGATGGGATGAAATTCGCTGGTCTTGGCCAGGTCTCAGAACTGAGATGTCACCCATCCCTGCAGATGCACACATTGCTGCCAGCACTCCTGAACCAACCAAAAGTCCCAAACCTATGACTCTGTTYTGGGAAGAAAAAAAGCAGCAGCTGCATTTCCTTATTTGTGTCACGGCCTCTTTCAGAGCAAAAGATACTGCTTATCCCTCCTTAGTCAACTCATCTGCATTGCTTAGAGAAAATAATTCGGATTCTTCACCTTCTAGTAAATCACAAAAAATCTGTTATCCCCAGTCTCTCTGGAGGAACAGGCATCATAAAGAATCTGATGAAAGGCAGAGTTTTTTAACTTGTGTTGAAGTCCAAGCAAGGAATGAAACAAGTTTCCCTTCTAATTTGCTGACACGGTCACCGACTTCTTATTTTCAAACTGAGCACATATAATGCAAAAAGCATCAAGTTACTGGGACAATTATCATGCAATTCTAAGGATACAATTTTCACAATCCTTTTAGAGAAGAACAGCGTTTTTATTCTCTTTCTATCCCTCAAACATTTAATAATAATCCTATTTAATGCATATTAATTTTAGGTCGTAACGAGATTTGGAAAGGTATTGATTTCAATGGGAGTTAAAGGCTAAATATCTTTATATGGAGACACAGCCTTCATCCTATTAAATCTCTACATTTATTGTCTGCACACAAATCATTATAAAGCAGGCATTACTCAAGAAAGAGCTCAAAAGCAAGAGAAAAGCCCAATTAACAAGGAATTTGCAATTATGGAAGTTCGGAAGTTGCCTGCGGTGGTGTTTGCCTTCAAATCATTGGGGAAAGATGAAAAGAGAAGAGTTTTTTTCATCCCCACTCCTAAAGTATTGTTTTCACTTCAGGTCTACATTGTTAATTTTTAAACCYGAAGTATCAGGACTTCTGCAAAGTCACAGGTTAGGAACAAAGATGCCATTAACTGGGTTTCTGGGGGATCTTTTCTTTTGCAGCACTCATCAGTGCTGGGGTTACTCTTCTCAATGGCTGGAGTTCTTGTCTATAGCTCTTGGATGTTTGTACATAATTRAAAGGGCTTTTCTGACCCTCGTCCTGTAGACATTAAAGTCAGCTCAGCACAAACAGTCCTGGAATGCACATTATAATGCCTGAACTTCTTCCATCCCATTCCACACCCATTTATGAGAAAAAAAGGAAAAGAACTAAGAATGGGGGGCCAACAGAAATGCACTCTATTACATGGGACAGAACTCAACACTATAAAACAGACTAAAAAAGTGATGTTTCAAATACAACTATTTGCATATTTTCAAAACCAGACAGATTTCAGGAGGAAAAGACTAGTAATATTGGAGATGGTAATAAGTGCATGCACAGATAGCTAACAGAATGTTCTACATTTCATTCAAAATACTGACAATCTTTGATTTTTAATGTTTTAAAAAATGCCTCTTTTTGTAATGTGCGTTTCCAGCTGAACAGGGTCAATCTGAAGAGACTGAGAAGTCATATTTAATTCAAAAAARCCTGAAGAAGTCACCTACCAATACCTCAGATACCAATAAACTCAGACTGGATAGCTTTGTGGGGAAGAAAACTGTTCATAGTAGTTTTTGCATTTCAGGTAAATACTAAGGTATTAGAAGAACCAAACTTTCTTTCTTGTGCATTTGTGTGAAAAAGCAGCAAGGATTTTCATGATATGAAATTGTATTTAAAAAAAAAAAATTGTGAACAGTTGTGTCTCAGAAGCATAATAGAGAAAAATGAATCAAACATTTAATTAAATGAATCTGAGTTCTTCAAGTTTTTTGCAAATAATGACTGATTTGGGAGTAAGAACTTCACCCTTCTTTCTTCAGTGAGATCTATTTTCCTTTGTAAGGCTTCAAGTTCACYTCAATACTCAAATTAGGGGTGAAACTAGACTCAAACATCTTCTCTGCTAATTGCAGTCAGATTCCTGCAACAATACCCAACCAATGACCAATTTATCAACACAAACATTATATAATTGCTTTCATGTTGTTAGTAGTAGTTTCATTCACTGCTAAAAAGATAAAGGACAATGTCTTTTAAGTATATTTTACTCCTAAAATATTTAAACCAGTATATTGATTTTAATATATTTGCTAGGGGTTGGATTGCAGTATAAGCCCATTACAGCAGAAAAAGAGAGAAGTAAAAGTTCCACTGTGTTTGGAGGAAGACACTTCCACACYTCCCGCAGTCACCATCCCCTGCAGCTCCCTCCCCATGGCAGCTGCTTTGTGGAGCATCTGGAGCAGATCTACAGCCAGGCAACGACCCCAGAAATCACCCTCTGCAAGCAAACAGCAGAGTTCTGCTTTCCTGTTGTTCTCTGCAGCCTCTCCAGGGTCTGAAGTGTCTCCCCATGGAGAAGAACCCCCTCATCCAAATGCAGGAGGCAAAAATATCCTACATAGCTGTTCCAGATTGTGAAATATTACACAGGAAGAGTACCTCACAAGCTGATCCTGAACACCTCACTATAGGTGCAGAAAAATTCCATTAAACCATACACCAGAAAAAAAACAAAACACATCCTGCTCACCCCGGCTTATTACCTTATTATTTCTTATAGATTAAAAGAAAAAAAAAAAAGCAGAACAGTAAGTACTCTGTTAGTTATTTATCTAGGAGAGTAACTTGGTTAAGATTTTTGGCATGATTTCAGTTGAGCTTTGTAATTTGTCTTGTAACATTTTTTCAATATCCCACATGAATGGAAAGCTGAATTTCAAAGAACAGAAAAGCCACAAGTTACATAACAATGGTTGAAAAGTGGAATGTTTTAAAATTCATAATAGGTATAATTAGCTCGATAGAAAATAATCACATTATGTTTCAGTGCATCTTTAAAATGTTCCAGATGTTTTATGCTTTCAATACTACATTTGTATTTACTTAAATTCTTCTTAAACAAGGTTTGTACAGGAACAGTACATAGATCTGACAGCTAAAAGCCAAATTGCTCTTTTTTTCACTAACGTGACTAAACAGAAGAAATTTATATTMTGTTTGCTGCTCACCCCCTCAAACAAAACAAACAAAAACCTCAGCTAACAAATCTATCCAAATATAGTGTGATACAGGAGATGAGATGACATGCCACTCTGAACTTTGTTTTTTTCTTATGAAACTGAATGGTCTCAGCAAAGCAAAGTAAATAAAAGCAGAAAACAAAGGGAAAAACTTCTAATCCCAATACTGTTCAATCTCAATATTGAACATTTCATCTTGTATATTTCATCCTCAAAATCCAGTCATAAACTCTCTGTACTTAGACTTTTTCTTAAAGATTATTCTCTACCTCACAATTTTGATATCTCTTTCCAGAAAAATTCCAGCCCATCTTTCCCGGTACAGCTTCMTTATTCCTGCTGCTTTCCCTTTTGTTGTCTGCCTCATCTCTCAGTGTTTTTCCACACAAGCCACATCCCCCACCCATAACTATTTTTACACCAGGAACCTGTTGCCTCCATGGCCAAACACTTACGGCGCCCTTTGGGCTATCCCGTCTGAGGAAGAGCCGTGGTTCCGTCGCCCATGGAGAGCCCGGCTCTCTCCACAGCCGGCCCGAAGTCTCCTCCTGGGGCCCGGCACAGGCAGCTGGAGCTGGTGGAATTTACAGCACCGCCGTGACCTCTGCCTTTAACCTTGAAAAAGCTCTGTTATCTCCAGAGCACCCTTCTTCCCTCTGCTGAAGCAGATTCTTCGCAGAGGATTTTCAGCTGGAGAGCARTATTTCAGTAATTATTCTTCTTCTGGCTATTTTAACACAAAAATCTTCTCGCACAAAATGGTTTTGTTTGCTGCGAACTATAAATCTTCTGATTTCTGATCCTTCTGTGATGCCCCATTCTGCACAACTTCATCCACAACACTAGTGTTTCACTAGTCAAATACAAGAAATTTACATCAGTATTTCAGTAGTGGCTACTGTTACCCTCTTCCTCTTCCCCTACATATTCTTCCTCTCCTTTTCCAGCTCCCCAGTTATGTCTTGAGTTATACAGTCTACCAGAAGAAAAGCCCTTATGCTGTTATATCCTATTGCTTGATTTTCTTCCATTTTTTGTTCCTATATGTCTGAGTTCCAAAAATAAGCATTCTAGAAAAAAAAAAAAAAAAAAAAAAAAAAAAAAAAAAAAAAAAAAAAAAAAAAAAAAAAAAAAAAAAAAAAAAAAAAAAAAAAAAAAAAAAAAAAAAAAAAAAAAAAAGAAAAAAAAAAAGAAGCAAATTCTGGAAATATACCCTCTTATAAAGTACTTGCTTGTGTTGCTTCTCCACTTCCTCCTCTTTCAATGGAGAATTTCATAAGAGCTTTCACTCATTCCCTGGCATCTCCTTGGACCAAGTAATTCGATAATTTCTGCTTTGTTCATGTCCAGCCACAGCTCCAGGAATTGCCTTCCACCAAGAGGTGTCTTTTGGCTCTTCCACAGAGCAGTTCAGTGCGTGGCTGATCATTCCGTCTTCCAAGGTGCTTTGGTCCTCTGTCTTCCAAGCTATTAAAGGAAGTCCCCAGTGCATGGACACAGCAAATACACATTCCAGCCTGAACAGTGCTTCGAGGTACTTAGACAAGCTTCATAACTGAATAATCCAAACACTTAACAAGCTTTAGGTATTTATCCTCACAACAGYCCTGTAAGAGATCCCTATTTTTACCTGATGGGGAACCGAGGCATAGGAAAACTACTTATGCTACTTAACATCGGGATATCTGAGATAAGTCAGGAACCACAGCTAAGTCTCTGATAACCCAGACTAGAATGCCAATCTAAAGACCATTCCTCCCACTTCCTGAGTGATAAGGGTTCAGCAAATCTTATGTATGTAGATTTTTCCCTGCTGCCCTTGGAATGTTCTGTGCACTGATGAGCTATCTTGGCTGGCTTGAAATCAAAAAATGGAGTGTCTTGTCCTCCCTCTATACACCTTTAGCCAGAAACTGGTTTGCCAGTAGTATTTTGCTGTGTTCAGCATGTTTTAATATTTGATATAAAAATTGATGTTCCTGTAGCTATTAACATATGCAGTTAAACAAAGGYAAAACCAAAAAACAGTGGGGGAGAAAAAAGGAACATGATATGTGTTGTTTCTGTGCAAAATTCCAAAGCAACTGTGAAATCCATGCTATTTTCAGTAACATCTTATTTCATATTAATTCCTTGGGAAATTATGTCCCATCACACCATACTGCTCAACACCCTTTGTCAAAGCTTTCATCAAATATGGAGCAAAAAATAAAAGTTCTAAGCATTGCTCTATTGGAGACAATGATATCCACTTTCTTTACTGACAACTGTGATTTTCTCCATGCACCAAACAACTCTTGAGTCTGTTTAAATGAGATAACTCCACTATATCATGCAGAAATACTGCCTACACAGAGATAGCAGTCAGAGGTAGCCACTATGACTTTGCCAGTATAACTCCTCAGATACAGAGTTTTTACAAATTATTATCTCTATCAGACAGGTAAATCTACTGAAGTGAGGGGCAGAGACAGRASAATGMAGAGGAAAAGGTGATGAAGGCAAAYGCTGCTTATAAATGATGTGTTGAATGCAGATAAAACCATAAATAAAGATGATTTCCAGTGAACAAGTAAAACTGCAGCAGCTAAAATGTTTTTGTTCCTCATTAAACAAAATTTCTGTTTCCCAGGACTAAAACTGTAAAACCTCTATATCCAAGTTATTATGGATTTCAAAACAAATCAAATATCCTTTCTAAACAGCAGCTACATTATTAAACAGGATATCTACTTCACCGATACTAAATACTTTTCATGAATTGAGCTAGTCAACCTTATTTTATTGTTTATTTTCTAAATTCCTCAAGGTAAGATGAAAATAATACCTGATGATAGGGGAGTCCATTTAAGCAGCTTAGACTGCTCCTATATTGGTTGTTTGGTTCTGTTCCCATAACAAAGCATGGTTTGTGCACAGGTGAAACATCTCTTATCTAGTTCACTTTATAATTTATAACCTACTAAGCAATATCAAGAATGTTGAAAATAGAAGCTTAAAATTATTTTACAGGAAGAGGAAGAAATGGAAGAAGGAATAGGAAGAAAAGTTTTGCTCCAGGGAAGAAACAACTAATTATGTTCTTAACTCATTTAATATGGTCATGAAACTGTTCTTGTATAAAAGTATAATAACTATTATTGATCAAGAGCAAGTTTTGAGATCAATTCACTTCTATAAATACTATAGCGGTAAATATTCTTTGTGAGAATCTAGAAGAGCTATACTGCTGCACTTCTGGGGATGTGTTACCCTTTTGCAATGTACAGACAAGTCAATTCTACCAATATATGTTATCCCCTGCTTCCATGTACACATCAGGGCCACATGTCCATTTATGTAGAATAGATCTAGATGAAATGATCACAATTTATGGATGTGTCCTAAGCTGGAAGTTTTAAACTGGGCCATGCTGAATTAAAAGGAAAAAAAAAATCAACCAACCAACCATTTAAAACAATGGAGTTCGGGCCAATCCTAAACCATAACCAGGCCATGAATGAGCATATGGCATTCTCAAGTACCAGCACACTAAGATCTATCAAATTTGATATGTCTTACAGATGGCAGTATTTTGCCACAGCAGGGAGAAGATCTTGGCAGGGAAGCACAGAAAACAATAAAACCTGAAGCTTTTAGAACGGGATTTTCAGAAACTGGCCTCCATGTTTGAAGCTAGTCTGGAAATAAAGCCTTTCATTTCCTCTGTAGCTGTTGCCAAGGTCACAAAAAACCCTGAAAGGAGAAGAATGAAGAGGGTTGTGGAAGGTAAGGATTTTCAGCAGCAGGATGCTCTGGTGTTGTCCTGTGGCAGAGAAGATACTGAAATTGGTTCTCTATGAAAAAATCTCAGACTACCGAAAGCAAAGCTAAGTACCAATCACCCCCTCAATTTATTTGTGAGGATAATGCCATAGGGTCCTCAGCCATGCAGCACTCACRCAGCTCTTGTAGAAGTTCAGCTGCATCTTTGTGACTTACCATTAGATTCCATATTTCTTATTTATCTACAAAACCACTTTAACATAGCCAAGGAAAAGAAAAGATTGGCTGACTCAAAACAAGCACCAAGAAAAAACTGATCCTCAGTCAGCAGAAGCTCTGCTTGCTTCCAGTGTGACCCAAAGGTCACCGCAACAAAGAACAGTCTTCTGCATCTTCCTCCCTCGTCTACTGGGGCTGGGGGCTGCAGGGGCAAAGCCAGGGACAAGGGGTTAGCAGGGCAGTGTGGTGCCAAGACCCCTCTGGCCCCTTCCTGCAGCTCCCAATGAGTCCATGTGGGAAACTGGTTGCTCATTGTCCTCTTGCAGTAGGAGGATTTACTCCTAACACCTTCCCACTCCTCTGGAAGAGAGGAGCCAGCAGGCATGGTGAGTCACACTGCCTGCCTGAATGCCCTCTGGATGCACCACTGTGCCTCATCCTCCACACAGGAGAGCTGGTGAAATCCCACGTGAAGCCTGAGAAATTTTCACTTTGCAGTCTCTTACTGAAAGCAGCATTTACCATCTAGAAGAAGGAGAGCAACTGTGCACAGAATGCTTTGTGGTTTGGTGGGTAAAGCTGCTGGCAAACACAGGAACCAGGCCTCCAGCCTTCTGTGGTCTTCCTTGCAGCTCTCCTCGACATACTGACTCAAAGCTGCTGGTAGCCTGTAAAATATTACATCGTAAACTCCAAAAATATTGTGGATTTGAAAAACTGAGCAAAGAAAACATATGCATATCTCGGCACACGCAAGCCAGCACATAAACAAGTGGGTAAAACCCCATAAGAGCTTCTGAAGTTTTGCTTCATTTTTATCTATTGGTAAATGAAAACTACTGTAGTGCCATTAAGAGGAAGGCCTTTGGTTTGTGTTCTCCAAAAGGTTTAGTAGTTMTTTGATTAAACAGGATTGGGAATCACTACTATAAAGCAGTCATCGCTGTAGCAGCAGAGAATCTCCAGAGTAAATTAGATCTGCACTAGACGGCACCAACTCAATCGAAAGGATCTATTTGCTCTTCAACTCATTCTTTAATGTGGGGTTTTATTTCCTTTTAAAAATGTTGAGAGACTGAAAGAATGTTTTATAACCATTATTCTGCTGCTGGTAGTGGAAATACTTTGTCAAGAAAAGCTCTGGAAGRTGTGTTGGGAGCTAGTCTTACAAGATACTCATTTATGGAGGATACTATTTTAGAAACCACAGCATTTTTCTTTTCATTTCCTTGACCATTTGATGTTCAAAAAAGTTCAAATGATCTCATCAGCTCCTGGCTTTTTCGATATCTTTAGTTTATAATGCTTTTTATTCAGTTTCCCAGTTCCTGAGATAATAATCCTTACTGTTATCATMAGCAAACTAGTCACTATGTTATCATGCATAAGCAATCTAGTCCCACTTTCTATGTGACATATTCTAGATTAAGGAAGAAGGCTAAATGTTTTAATGAAGTCATGAAACAATGGATTTTGTGTCTCARTTTTATTCTACTGAAGAGCTCATCCCAAGAGCCATTAGGCATACCTTCAGCTTCCAGTCTGCAAATCCTTCCAAGGAAGCCCAGCCCACAAGGCAGATGAGCCAAGCCACAATGAGCAGGGTGGTGCACGCCAGGTAACAAAGGGAAAAGCAGCTGTTCCTTTTTTTTTTTCAACATGGTATGAAAGTCTACCTTAAAATCTGCACAGACCTCATCAGAGATGGCTGAAATTCCAATACTTTCTCCAGTGAATTGCTCAATACCTTTTTCCTCAATCTGCAGTAGATGAGAGCTTTTTAAAAAATGAGCAAGCATGACTCATTTTTATGACCAATACACCACTYGCAAAATGCTTTCCAACCAGATTGCAGTTCAAATAAGACATGTGTATTGTTGCAAAACAAAATATGCTGGCTGAACAGAATGTATTCATCTATATTAGTTTTTCTTTCTAAATCCAGCACACTGGGAGCTAAATTAATCTGCTGAGTGCTAAATTCATCTACTGAGAGCTACTGTAGATTCAGGGAAATGTTTTGAGTGCTGTAGCAAACAAGTCTCCCTCACTCAGGAGCCCTCTGTGGGCTGTTGGTGTTTTAACCATTTTTTCTGCTTCCAAGCAAGGGAGCAGCTGATAGACGAGGGGAACGCTCATTGATTTSCAGCACTGCAGCCAATCAGCCCCAGAACAAGGCACAAGCACGAATCTCTCCAACTATGCATATTTATATGCAGCTGTCGTACCTCCGGGTCTCCAGTGAATACCGAGCGCTTGTGTGGCCACCAAGACACACAATGCTGTCCTGCAGCCTGCTCTGGCTCCGCTGTGCTAGGGGAAGATGGAATAGAAAGAAGCACATTTCATTTTCCCTGCCTTGGCCACCCCAGCAAATTGCATGCCTGATACTAGTATGCTGTAGTTGCATAAATTCTTAATCCAGAGGCATTTTCAAAGGGCTAAAAGAAACAAACATTTTGAAAGAACGTATTTTCCAAAGGGTAGGCTGAACCACAACCATAGACTAACAGATACAAGAGTCTTGACAACAGTGTCAAAAAGCCCCATGGTACTGAGGGAAGGGTAAGGGAAAGAGCCTTCCCTGGTGCTACGGTGGTGATGCACGGGCAGCACCCAGAGATGYGTCTGTGAATGGGAATCCTCAGCTCAGAGCTGGGGCAGGGGATCAGGAAGAGTAACATGGGGTTTTCCTTTTGGTTTAGCAAACTTTAAGACTGGAAAACATACCCGAAAATAGAGAGGTCTGTGGAGCTGAAAGAGAGAAGTCCAAGTAGAAGTGCAGGTAGAGAAATGGCTCTGTGAAAAAGAAAACCCATCAGTCTGGAACTTTTTGGAAGGCTGGTGAAGTAAATGCACCACGGATTCAGAGGGGYCTGGCTAATCTATTTAATGGTCAAGCCATTACTGGTCTACTGAAGTAAAATGTATTTAAAGCTTAAATCTTACAGTCTACAGGCACAGAAAGCTTCTGCAGACTTATATCAAAACCAAGAGCTGAAACCCAAATTGTGCACCAACACAATCAATTCAACACCAACACCTTCAATTCAAAGGAATTGAAACAAAACCTACAACCTCCATGGACAGGTGAGTGGTGCTGCCTCTGGTCAGGCTCCCCACAACTGGGCTCATTGACAAATCTCTTGAGGAAAATCTATCCTAGGCTGAGTTCTCTTGGGTTCCTAAATTACACAGAAACCTTCCCTTCCCTTCTTGCTGCTCAGTCACACTTGCAAACACTTATTATTTAAAAAAATGGTGAAATATAAAATCATTTCAAACCAAAGCCATAAATAAAAATATTATTTATAYATAGAGAAATGTGCATATATAAAAGATCTCACTGTGTTACTGGGAATACTTGCATTTGTAAACAAGCAAGCCATACTAAGACATAAAAGGGGRAAAGGGAACAGGATAGCGTATTTTCACATCTGGTATTTACAACTGAAAAAGTCTACAACCAGGGTTTATTTATTGTGGCAATCACATATAAACTTAACTCCTACTATGAAATTATTCTCATATTTTCAGTTCCAAAGAACAATAGAAAAAGGCTTCCACTAAATGCCAAAAGAGAAATTTTCCACATAGTGTATATAGGCTAAATAAAACTGCTAATCTGAGAAAGATTGTTGCAGAAATCTACATCATTATGAGATCAAACTCCAAGTGGTATTGTATCAAAATGATGAAAATCTTGTACGGATCAGGAAATGAAGCAAATGGACCTATTTTATCTTCCAGTTTATTACTGAAAATGGGTTTTACGATTTGCTGTGCTAGTTAAAGTGCTACCCAGACAAATTACAGCTGCTCTTTTAACCTGAACATAAGATGGCACAGTTCCAGCCAATCTGAAGTACAGTTTCTAGGCAGGATGTCAAATCTTAGCCCCCTGGGTTCCCGAATGATGGATTGAACCTTGAAAGTTGCAGCAGAGCAGCATATGTGATTTCTGTACTGTATTTTGATCACTCATGAATATATTAAAACACGTCCATGCATGCTATTCAAAGCTCTGGTTTATTGCTTTAAACTATCATTCAAAAAAAAAAAAATAATAAAGTGAGTATCAGTCAAAGAAAGTGTTTT
>NW_026623327.1:1277447-1334613 GCF_030028575.1 Malurus melanocephalus | reverse complement strand
AGAAAATAGGAAAACAAACACATACTAAAAATGCAACACTAATTTAAAGGCAAAAGAACTGTTTATAAATGTGGGGGGTTTTCTTTGTTTACTGAAGACAACAAATAATGATGTAGTGAAAGGGCATCATTTTAGAAGCCATGTCTCACACAGCTCTTGGCATGTAGTGCCCACGAATTATAAAAAAAATAAGAAAAAAAAGGGAAAAAAAAAAAAGCAATGAATTTTTGCATTATCAACTCTACTGAAAGTACATAACAATTAATCTTTTTTAAAACAGTTTTTGGCATGCAAACACTATCCAAATGTTAGACATCAGACACACTTCTCCACCTGCTCATTCCAATGCTCCAAATACGTCATAAATCCATTCCTTAATTTATTTTCCTCTCTTCTGTGYCCTTTTTACCTTCAAGAACAGTTACCCTAAAAGATTATAGTTAATCCAAGGAAAGATATGCCCCWAAGTGGCCCTTAGACAGCTGGGGGAAGGTGGAGGATACCAACGTCACACATGGAAGTTGTTGGGGTGTTCACCCCGACTGTCCTTGAGGAGAAGCTCCTCAGGCAGGAAAATCTCATGTTCTGTGCTGAGGGCACCTAACGCAGTGAGGGGTGAGGGGCTCAGGCTCTGTATGCCATCCCAGCACAAGAAATAAATCTRTCAGCAACATAATCATATTGCACTTGGACCCCACTGAAATCTTTAGCTCTCCACATAATTGCGCACCGAAGTTTCCAGAATCACAGTTCCTACAAGCCTGGGGAAGCTTGTAGGGGGGAAAAACACACTTTTGATAGAACAAATAAAAAACATATAGAAAGTCAACATACAGCAATTTTACRAATGATTTGTGCAACTCAGCATTTTAGAAGATCCTAATTGACATGCTGGTTAATGTCTGCCTCCAGGACACTGTTTTAAACACAGTATTAATATTGTGACTTTTCTGCTTTTTCAACTTCTATGGTTTTACCCTTTAGAATCCTCTTGTTTATGATGACAATAAAAATACTTTGATTTTTAGTTTTAGTAACAGAGCTATCAACTTCTATATTAAGGTTGGCTTTGAATACTACTCTAAATACATGTTATATATGTATTTTATGTTATATAAATGCAAATAATACAGTTTCAGAAATCTGGTTGATTTGTGTTTCTGTAAGACTRCTAGTTTAAAATCTAAATTTTTAAAAGTTATTACATTAGACAGAACCATATCGCAGATTCACACAGAAAATGGAGGCAGGAAGGCACCTCTGGAGATTGCTCAGACCAGAGCAGGGTMAGYTAGAGCAGGTTGCTCAGGGATGTGTCCACTGGATTTTAATATCTCCAGGAAGGAGACTCCAGAGTCTCTCTGAGCATCTTGCTTTTCACCCCAGGTAAAAAGCTGTGATATTTTCAAATTGCCTTTAAAGAGAATTGCTTATCAACTTCTCTCTGAATACCACTGAAGAGAGCCTGGTCCCATCTTCTGTACTGTACCACATTAATTTTGTACACATATCATGCACATAATGTGCTGTATTTAAGCATTAGAAACTAAAATGGCTAAAGTTCATTAATTTGCAAACATGTCTTCCCATCTTTCTAGTTAATTTTTAGCATGCAGTTGGGGGCATGACACCAAGAACAACAAAATAGGAAAAAAATCAAGATGTTCTAACTTAAATAGAAAGATGGCAGAAATTCTTATTAYCTTAGTCTCCTAATTTTTGCTCATAAGTATGCACAGAGAAACCAGAAATGACTGGGTGAGATTCAGTTTAGATCCTYGGGGTTAAAAATACCAGATATTTGTTGTAATTTTAAAAGGAAAACACTGAGATTTCTTTAAAAACCAAGGCATTTCAGGTGTGAAAAGCAAGCCCTTTAGGTTTTCGTTTGTTCTTCAAACAACAGTGTGGACTAAAAATAGATTTCAAAATTTTACTGTATTTAAAGTTTCTAACGTATTTGTTGCTACTGAACTTTCCATAAGAAGGGCTATGAAGAAACACTTCTTAAATTAGAAGTATAATTACACTGAAGTTAAAAGGAAGTTTCAGTCAATTTCAAAATTAATTCAATAGATGTTTTTAATAAAGGTGTGGAAAATTAAGAATGTGAGTGTCAGACACTTGGAATTTGCAGTCTTTTGAAAGTTTGTATTTTTGAAACTTGATTCATTCTATTTGCAAAAAAGTGGCTACCAGACAAGCTGCTACATCACTCAGCAGTTTACTTTTTTATTAATTTCCTAAATCTATGCATGTTGCCAGGATATGCAGCCCATAAATAACTACCAACAAGGTTAGGTAGAGTTAATTCATTAGCTATAACATTTGACAGGAGGATCACCAGAGTTAATTGATTATGCTCTATATCAAAGATAATTTTGAATGAAATCTGTCTAATGTAGGCTGCTGCTGCTTTTGGACAAAGAATCACCATGAACTAATGACCTCCACATGTCCCCAATAATAGCATGAATTTGTCCTTTATTTGCTGGATCATTTGGTATTTTAACTGGCCATCTTTCAAGKTTTAAGATCCTACACTTTATCATCCTTATGCTCAATTTGCTGCTGATTGCTGAAGATATCTCTCTTAGTTATTTCAKTCTTTGACATCCTACAAAACTGGGATACTGAAGTTGACTTTATTAAAAGTTAAAGCAGAGAAGACACAGCATCAGCAACTCCKCCAAACTGCTTTTCCTCACTTCTGGAAAACAAAAGGAAATCAACYCAATGGAAGACTACACTTCTGCCTRTTCCATCACCAGATACTCTGCTGGGAAAGGCACAAATGGCAGAGGTTGGGTCCCATAAGATGTAGACACAGGGACTACAAACATTTCAGMCAAGGCAAGCCAAATAGGCAGCTTTCCTCTGCTTGCCACAGGCTCTTACTCAGGATAKTACTTATCACACCCCAGCAATGAAATYTKGACTCTGCTGAAATCAGTGGCAAAACTCTTGTTCAGCAGGGCCCAAATCTTGCCAGAGTTTATTACGGATTTTACAGGAGTGAGGAAATCTGATATCCYATTACCAAACTCTAAAGGCACCAGCTGCCTTCCTGTTTAGGTTCACGCCTTACCATCATGTTTTCCCAATTATTGAATAGATATTTGTAGCCGTAAAAAGGGAACCAAAGAAGAAATAAAAAGGAGAACAAAAACAAAATAAATGACTACTGCTAATGGGGTTAGCATATAAGTACAACAAATGAATTTTCCAATGTAAAGGCACCAGTTTCTTACCAAACTGCTCCTTTCCATGGGATGGAAACTAAGTTCYCTTTTGTCTTTTTCCCTTTCATATTTTATTTTTGTTACTATTCATTATCATTAAATTTCCTGTAATTAAAACTGCTGAATTAGAAACACATGGCTGCTTATGAAGCCAGTGCTTCACAACATACTGAAATCCCAGAACTATGTTTAGCCATGAAAAAGCAGATCAGCTTTAATAATTACTATAGAATTTATGAAAATTTAGTACACCTACAACTCTATCTACTACCCTACCTGTACCACTGAGTATGAGCTCTACACAACATGAAAGTCATCAAACAGCATGACATTATAATGTAAAAATTCAACTCCCAAATGTTGCATGTCAAATGTGTGCTCCTTTGACTTCCAAGAGTCCATATAATAAGTTCAGGATATCCATTATTTTAAACTATCTCAAAATTACTGATTTTTATGGGAAAAAAAAGATCAAGCAAACACTGCTGAAGCTATACACASGCATATATATATRTACATACATACCTCAGCAGATCAATAATTTTCCAAGAATATAATTTACCTGCCACTCCCAATTTTATATATGGTTTACTTGATGATTTAGCAATTGCAAATTGCATTGTTTTCCCAAAYCCTTACCTGTCAGTTTTGTTTGACTTCATCTTCTACCTGCAGACGTAAAGAAAAATTATTTATTTTTTATATCACACTAATGAAGTACTAGGAATTCTTTATAAGCAATACAGCAGTTTCTTTCAAAGAAACAGAAAATCATTATTCCTAGAGAGAGGTGCTGCCTAAAAMCACTGTGAATGTGCTTCCAATTTCTGATGAGGCCAAGGTGCTCTGAAATGCCATTCTTCAGTTGTGCAAGGGCAACTCCAACCATGTCTGGTTTTCACCACCAGTCCTACCTCTGATATGAAGTAGAGCTCATAATATATTATCTGACTGGCATTAAAAAAAACATGCATTACAGAACGTTTTGCAGGATGCCATTTGTGTCTTCATAATGAGCAGAAAAAAGCAGGAATGAACTTTAAGTGAGAAGAGAAAAGGACAACCCTTGAGTACAAATCTCCTTTTCAACTCTTGTTTTATATGCTTGGGTTATWTTTTGAAAGACACAAAAATGGAAGCTGTTGCATCCTTCATATGATGACCACTGTGTGTGTGAAGGCCCAGCCCTTCGTCCTTCAGATGRAATATTGACATTTTCTAAGATTTAGAAATGATGTAGGAGTTGGTCTCCAGAAATAAAACTGACTAAAATGTATGTCGAGATCGATAAATAAGAATCTTGCAATGTGCAGCAAGAAAATATCATGGGACACTATGTYCTCTAGGGCACAGAACCTGTTCTTCCCAGATTAAAATACAGAAGATCATTGTTTGGTGTCACRCAGGACTGTTCCTAAATAAAAAGCAATGCAGATTTCAAAGCATAGGAAGACTACGCACTACTTCAATTCTTGGAGAAAAAAGTGAGGTGGGAATTTTGAAATTCACTTCAGGCCAGTTATGAGAATCCTCCTCTAATTTTCCTCAAGCTTATTAACACACATTCCAAGAGCTCAAAACAAAGGGCAATAATTTTCCTAAAGCTCAGCCTCCAGTACCTAAGCTAATTCATTTAAGAAGCCACACTTCCATGGCCATCAAGGGACAGAGAAGGGCTCTTCCCAAGAAAAAATTCCAATTGTTTTGATTTTTGAACTGTSTTTTAACATCAGATTATGGAAATATTCCCTAAACTCTCCAAGAATAGGTGCCCAAGAACTATATTGCAAGATATAATATTTCAATGAATGATTATCAATTTCTACGTCGTTGCCTTCAGTGAGGTATATATGCCTTCAGTGAGCAAATAAACCTTTCATTTATTTCCTAGAAACCATAGGAAATTTTGCAAAAGCCACAACWGAATTATAAGAATAAGGAATGAATTCAAACTCTTAGAAAATACTGTGCTGCATGAGTAAAGGGAGACCCAGCTGAGCTGAAGCACTGTAGGAAAAACACACAAGGATCTCATCTAATTACCTGCATAAACATAAACTTGCAATAACTTAATTRAACTGAAAAGCCTAATGACAGGATGCCAATTTATTTAAAAATATCCAAAAGCTATCCATCATAACCACTATTAGCAAAAGCCACAATCAAAGGTCAGCAAACAAAGAGAGAAGAGCCCAGTGTATGTGTGATGCAAAGGTTAGCCCGTGTTTCCAACAAGGTAAAAGAGGCAGGAACACCACTGGAATGAGCAGTAGGAAAAGATTGAGCAGAACAGACCAAGATGGAAGCAGCTCAAAAATGAGATGCCCCAAAGTGGCATTAAAGGGAGCATTGAACAGTTTCAAAATGCAGAAAAACAACTTCAGAACTGGATTTTAAAATGAAGATATGGCCAACAGTATTAACGCATTAGTGATGCCACTGCAAATTTCTAGTGTGACAGCCTATATTGCTGAATTTTAGATGCACTCTCCTTTGGGAGGAAGAGCTCTAAAGAAAAGCAAAATTAAGAGCAGCACCTAAACCAGTAAGTGACAGAGGAAAACAGAAAAAAAATCTCATTAAAGAACCATGCAAGTTATACACAGAAATCTTTTCTTTCCAAACCGAATTTTTAATTTCAGACCAAAGCCTTTTGCTTGCCTGTTGCTCTCCCAGAGGTAAAGATTGCTCTCCCAGAGGTAAAGCCTGAAGTGCTTGACCAACAGCAGACCCAAATAAATGAAAATCATCTGTATATGGCCATTGTTCTTTTGTAACTTTTTCTCAAGTAGCACATTGGAAATAAATCCTTTCAAACTTATTCTGGTGTATTTTCCACAAGGGTATGATGCATACAATCTTTTATAGGACATTTTGCTAACTGTTGTGATATAACATTAAACTGCTGAGAATAGTTGTTACATGGCGAGCAGAAGCAAAAGAAACCCGTTTGTTTTCTTGTTTTAACTGAGAGTTTCGGTATGTGTAGCTAGCAAGAAGAAAAACAGAAATGAATGTGCATGACTAGAAAATAAATAGAAGATTGCCGAACAAGTACTGTAATTCTAGGATAATGGGCCTGATGCCTCCCCTTCTGTTTTGTAAACATTTTTTCAAGTATTTCCTATATTTCCCCATTGAAAGATGTTTTCCTGTTCTCAGTTTTGTTTCATTACCCATATTGTGTATAAAGTGGAAAGCGACTTTGGTCTGGCTGGAAGATGTTCTGTGAGATGACACATGATTCACTCCAGGACATTTAAAAAAAATTGTATCTCTGAAAGCAATATTGACATTTAACTTGAGATTTAGTGGGGGAAGCTCATTTCAGGTTCTTAGCACCAAAAATATTGTTTTGCAGAAATGCCGCCTCAGAGACAGAGTAAAGCAGCAATTTCACTTCTAATTTCATCCGCCAGTTGTTCTGGTCTGAGAGCTGTGCATCATCAGTCTCCCATGCCTGGCTGCATCATAGATTCCTCATCCCTTACTGGTTCATTACTCAGGAACACGCTTCCAACAAAATATTCCAGTTTAAAACACACTTTTCAACATACACCTCTCAGATGGAATGTTGCACTGGTTTGTAACAGGCAGAATGTCAGGGACCACAGAGATTTGATTTGGGTGTGCTCTGAGAACATTGAAATCTTGCCCAGGATTATCCACCTTCTTTTTTCACAACTTTGGCCACAACAGACCCCTTTCCTTCTCTGGTCCTCAAYTTCTACAATCTCATCACTATCCTGACATCTATTGCAGAGACACCCTTGAGTTTCCTTCAATTTCCACTGTAAGCTCAAATTTCTAAATTCTGATTCTTTAGAGACTGATCCTCTGTGAGAATTTTTTTGGCAACAATTCTTCTCAAAATTTTCTTGGTTTTTAAAAGCAATATAAAAATAACAGTTTGCTAAAAAAAAAAAAAAAAAAAAAAAAAAAAAAAAAAAAAAAAAAAAAAAAAAAAAAAATGAAAAAAAAAAACCAACCAACCAAAACCCTCCCCCCCCCAAAAAAAAAAAACCCAAAAAAACTAAACCAGTTGTTTTGCGCTCAGACAATGAATAATGCCAGCTTAGAAGGGCAGCAGAAAGATGAGATACTGTCTCATTCCTGCATTACTGCACTGGCTGTATTATAATTTTGACCTTGTTTGACATCTTTAAGGTATTCAAAAAGAAGTTTTCAGCACCTTGGCAGACCAACCATATACCAGAAAGAATCAGGATGCAGGCAACATCAAATGTGTCATCTAACACCTGAAAAAAACACCTGTGCTTAATTCAGCCGTGAAGAGCTGGAAAAATTGGGTAGGACTATAGCTGATAAGGAATCAAACAGTTTATGAACGGAAATAATTTCTTTTTTTCACCTTTTTTTTTTTTTAACCCAAGGAAAATTTTCTACTTGAGAAGATAAAAATAAAAATTAATTTTCAAAGTCCACACCACTCAGGTGGATTACACTGCTTAAAAATAAGCAGGTATTGACTATTGACTAGAAAAACTTTTTTTCCAAGATTCTCTACAGTTGCAACAACATTAATTTTATCAAATTTACCTCCAACTATGAGCTGGTGATCAGTCAGTGATGTTTCAATGTTTTCTAGATATGCCTTTACCTGTAAAGGGTTCCCTTAGCCTATGAAAACTCCAATTTTCAGTGCAAACAGATTTTAGTTCACACCTTCTACTCAGTAATCTCATGGTTCCTAGTGATCTGTAATACAAAACCTTCTTCTACCTAAATTTGCTTTTTGGAATCCTTATCTTGCCCACATTCTTGCTATATTTTAAGACCACATGGTCTTCACTTCWTCATGAATTATATTGTTTTACTTTAGCACCTTCTTTCCTGTGTTTCACAGAGTTGGGTTTTCATTTTCTTCCTTATGTTTTCTCACCTGCATTCAAAACACCRCAAATTGGAATTTTCTTCATTTCYTTCAAGAAAACAAACATCTCCAAYRCACYCTCTGCTGCCTCACTCCATCTATTTTTGTTGATGTTTTCTATTTGCTCTACCTGACTTTGTTTGGATGCACTGGTGTGTTTTGTCTCTATCCTATGTTTGCTTTCCAGTTTGAGAACTTCTGGGCAGAAGGGATCTGTAAATTTGCTTTGTAGAGCACTGAGGCAAACAGTCAACACTTAGTGAGAAAGACACCAGGTTGCTCAGGAGCAACAGGGTTTTTTCATATTTTGGGACATATTCTGCCCTGCAAACTCCCCAGTTCACATCAAAAGAAAKAATCTGAGCACTACTTTGAACACTTTTGAGAGGAAATTACCTATATAACTTTAATAGCATTTGATTAATTTCTCAGTGCCCAGTAATCATCATATTTTGAAGGAAGATACAGTATTCTAGTGGTGCTCGAGCTCACACAATAAGGCTTTTTTTTATCAAGGGTTGGTTTGTCATTTTTGTGTTCTCAAAGCTTAATTATAGTATGTTGTCAAATCCATTGGCAAAACACAGACTCCATGTACTCACGGTTTATGTACAAAGGGATTTGTTTAGCATTAGACACACATTCTTAGCATTGTACATGTCTGCTTCACTTAGTRGTAAGAAAAGGCTAAAGCAAAATCCAAACAAAATTACCACAATGTTCAAATCCCAATTTATCTTCAACTATTCTGTAAGTACAGGATCTTCCCATGGGCACTTTCTTAGCCATTTAGAAAGCTGCCATGCTGAAGCTGAAATATTTATAATCGGTTAGGGTTTGGGGTTTGGGGTTGTTGGGCTAGTTTTTATTTGAGGTCTTATTTTTTTTTTCTCATCTATCCAGAATTTGTTAGATAAGAACTTGTCATTATTTAAGCTTTCCTGAAACATATGGAATTTTCCCTAGCACATATCAGATGCCCATGGGAACAATGGAGAGAGAAGAAAATAGAGCAGAGAGAATTTGCTCCTGGACCAAGAATTCCAGGAAGGTTGTTCCTTGTTATTTCAGAAATCTGTGGAATTATTTAGGCATTACAACTGGAAATAGGAGCAATGATAAAGGCTGGAAAGACTTTTAACAAATCATCCAYTAAAGCAGCTCTTGCCTTACAAATCAGTTTGCCAAACATGAGGTTAATTGTAATGAAAGAAATTAAATTTTCCTGACCAATTCTTAACAAGTTGAACACCAAGAAGCACTGTGCATAAACTTCCCCTGAAATGTTAGAAAACTGCGTATGTTGGGGTGGACAGGGGGAAGTAACAGGAGAATGTGGAAAATGGTGGAGGGAATGGGAAGGCAGGCTGAAGGGAACAYAAGGGATCCTCTATGTATGTGCAAGGCACCAGTTATTCTTGTCCTTCCCAACACATTTTGCTAATGACTCCACTTGATTCAAACATTCCTGGTAAATCAGACCTTCAGGATCTCTGATTACTGTCACTGTACTCTGCCTCCTTCTTGCTTCCAGTGCCCAAAATATGATATCACGCTCCAGACTACCCACACAGTCCCAGCTAACACAGAGTGTCTGTCAACAGCAACTGCACACACTGCACAGACATGCACTTTACTGAGCTACTGACAGAAAGAGAAACTCATGTGCTGCCCCTGAACAGCTAAAGCTCTTTTCTCAGAGATATACAATATCCCTTTAATCATCTGAGCTTGGAAGGCAGCTCTAACAAGAGACTGGATAGCCCAAAATAAAAGCCTCTCCTAGCTGCATCACAGAAAAGTGAAAATAACATTCAGAACATATTTGCTCCTCTGCAGCTCTAGCAGATGAACCAGCAATGGTCAGAAACACCCTCAACTTTGAAGCACTTGATCAGCAAACAATAGAAAAAGTTATGCAAGACAGGAGAGGAGGGGATGTATTTGTCTTCAGTGCTACTGCCACAACTGATGACACTGCACAAGAATAGAAAGCACAGCGCTCACATTTCTGGCTGAAAGCAGATATTMCTTTACAAGAACTGTAAAAGGCAAGGGTATAGTCATTTGGAATGACAACCCTATTGAGAGCTGTGTCCTTAAGCCTTCCTTAAACAACACTGAAACATTTCAACAGAATGGTATTAGAAAGCAGCAATATATCAGCCCAGTGAAATGGAGGGTTGATGCTGGGAGATGGAAAGGGATCAGGGTCACCCCACTGGACAGTAGGATATGAGGCCTCCTGGGAGAAACTCTGGAGTCCCAAGAATTCTGTCTTGCTGCTGCTCATGCTGCTCTGGCTACAAACATGCACTGCACAGGTTTCCCAGGCACTGGGGGAAAACCCAAAGGAGATGAAAGCTCAGGGCAGCARTTACTGCATGGCTGCATTCAAGATTATTTGCAGTATAACTGTGTGCAGGTCTCATGTAATATATTTGTAATGGTGTAATACGTGCTGACCTCAAGCAAATCACAATTTCTGGTGGTTTCAGTGGTTTTATTTCTACAAKTCCATAAGGCTTATCCACAGCCAAAGACTTTGAAATTTGATTTTCCATATATTTCTGCTTTCATATACCTCATTCTCTCTACGAATGAACATGAAAACTCACAGCTCAAAACAATAATTAGTCAATGCTTCACATTGTGTATGAAATCACAAGCACAATAATTGAAGAAATGCAAAATGTATGTTTGCCACATGATAGAGTAAGCAGGAAATATTTTAGTCARTTTTGCCTTAAAAAAAAGACTTTTTCTTTAAAAATAAAGTTATTTGCAAGGAAATATGTCAATTTGCTTGTCTTTTAAAAAGACAGCAAGTGTTTTGAAATTGCTCAAATATCCTATTTAGATATTTTCAAGATAAAAAAGTTCAGGTTTAAAGTTAAAAATAATCATTTTGGTTTTCTTCCTCTGAAAGACTAATATAGATGTAGAAAAACAAGCCAAAATGAAATATTTCAATATATGCTAATAGCAAATATATAGCTTGATCTGATTCCMCTTCCCCTTGACCTTTATTTATAAGATAAATGATAGTTTATTTGTTTCTACTTCAGAGAGCAGAAAGTTCTGAAACTTCAAGAAAATCTTGACACATATGATAATTGCTTTTGATCTGTCCTCAAGTTCTATAAAGTTATTTCATTAAAATATTTGAAGAATATTTTTAGCAATATTTTGAATGTTTCTTTCTCCTCCCTGAATATTTTCGTGTTAGGGATATATGTTTTAAAAAGAAGTCTTAATATTAAAGAGTATTCTTTTTTTTTTTCCCTGTGGCTTCTTCTTCTCAAGGCCTTAGCCAATGACTTCTACAATATTCTTAAAGCAACTGATTTTGAAGCCACAGCCAGAAATCATTAAGGTGAAGAATGGGTATCTGGGAGACATAAAAAGTGCTGGTAGTGCTCCTGATTTACAGGAAAATTTTAAAATCAACAGTTCAAAGCCCAATACAAAAAAAAAAATGTTCTAATAGASATAAAATGCAGCATCAAGCAGGGAYTCTCAATTCTTTTTCTGGGCAAAATAGGGAGCACTGCACTTGTTGAATCTGGAATTTACCCCAAAACCAGGATATAGATGTTCAGAAGAGGAAATCCTTGCAAAATTGACAATGGCATCATATTTGTKTAACAGTTTCTGCACTCGAAGTCATCAGCTCACTGGCCTCTTATAGAATTGTGCTGTGTGTCTGGCAGTGTTTTATACCCCAGAGGAGCAGAGCCTCATCTGTTTGAGCTGCACTGGACAGGTTTGGTGCCCTTGAGGGGTGATATATCTTTGGTGGTTTGTCTCCTGCATCCATCAGTCAGGGCAAGATCTTCACCATCCAATAAAGTGCCTTTGCCATGTCTCTKGATGCACAGCCCCAAAACACTTTTTGACATCTCCCCCACTCAAGGGCAGCATTTTACTTTTCAAGTAGTAGGAATGAGAATAATACAAAAGCACTCCAAATTCTGTGGTTGCCAAGGATGCAACCTCCCCAATATTAAAATAATGTATTTTTGCAGTAAGCTGCTTCTTTTGTCTAACCCACCTGACCTATGGAAACTGACCCTTTATACAAAATGGTAATGTACAAAACTGTGAGCAAGGCAGTGGTCTGGCCAGGGCTGATCTCTGGTGAGAGCAGTCAATTCAGTGGAGTGACTATTAACAAGTCTTAATTGCAGCAGAGTGCAATTTAAGTACCAGGTAGTGCTCATTTTACACATTTTCACATCTGAATTCTTTTAGACCTTTCTAATGCTGATGTCAAATGGCATTTTGCCAGAAAAATACCCAAACTTATAATGGCTCAGTGCTAAAATCCTGCCTCCTGGGCAAACAGTGATTTAAATGTGTTTTAATATTAAATGTATTTGTATGTGTTAGTAAATACATCCTTGTAAAACACTCACTGAAAGCACAAATTTGAAGTCTTTCTGCCACAATAGAACATTTATAATATGCCATAGCCATCACAATGTATACACATTAAAAAAAGGTCAGATATACCAGCAGCCAGTATTGATGAAATCAGCATTTTCATTATGACATTATTAATATCCTTCTTATTGATTATGATCCATTTCATTGTATCCTCAAGATGCTCCCATTCAYGGAGTAGATGCAATGAGCTGATCTGGACCCTTTGTCTCAGAGGCATGAAATTGTTAAAACCAGAGCAGTCTTGCTGAGCAGCACCAGGACCACAGCAAGTTATGATGTTATTCCAGAAAAATCAAACACACAAAACATTTTGCTACCCAGGTTGCTTTTTGCATCTCTCACTGAATCCATCAATGTCTTTGTAAGAACGTACAAGGTGTCAGACAGAAAAACTAATCCAAAAACATAAGTACAAACTACACATTAGGTTTTATATTAAAAAATATTTTATCTCAGCATCTGTTTTTCTGACTAAATCTTCTGCAAATTTTTCTGATATTTACACACTTCAAAAGAGGGTTTAGATTCTGCTCAGTCAAGAAAGAAAGACTTAAATAGAAAAAGCAACTTCCATGTGGAAGAGTCCAGCTAAGAGGAAATAAACAGAAATCCATTTGATTTACTCAGTGTCATTTTCTTAAGATAAGGTGATAAGGATTCGACTCTCACTCAAAAAGGGAGGCAACAAGTCACATCTGTGGAAGTAAGTAAGGAAAATATGTGCAAAGATCAGGCAATATTACACAGGACATCCAAAAAAAATTTCTCTTATCATTTAGCAGCCTGGCCAATAGTCCAAGACCTTCAGACTAGTAGATAACATCCTTCATTTTTTCCAAAACCAACTCGAAGTCACAGTTTTGAGTAACTGGTACAGTGCTGTAAGAAGAATCAGTGAAAACATGGCAGACACAGCATTCTTCCCTTGTGAGTGTTCCAAGCAGCAGCAGTAACTAAAACGTCTGGAGTTGCAAAAACTTACTTCTGAAACAGGGAACTTATTTTAATAACTACATTTCCAGAGGAAATACTAGCTTTAACAAAATAAGCGGAATATTAGGACAAACAGGTTGTTTATTTAACAAAAACAAAAGATCTGAATCTTCTCTCAGCAATATTTTAAAGTCTAGCACCTTTTCTAATTTTTTCCTGATTTATTTCCTTCCAGATAGTTCAACTAAGGATGCATCATGGAATCTCATAAGCAGACATTTTTCTGCTTTCTGTGTGAAGCTAAATTAAAGGTCTATTTTCAACATATCAAATTTTTCTTGTTTCCTGATTATTTAAACATCTTGAAAATTTGTTTAAAGAAACTCATTCTTAATGTTTTACAATGTAATTTATTTCACTGCGCTGAAAACAAACAAACAAATCTATACAAATTTGCTACATCTGCCTGGAAAAAAATTAAATCATTAGCAAAGGATCACCTCTTATGTTTTCATGAAATAAGCATTAATTTTGCCCCAGATACATTTTACATATTTGCCACAGCTCAGCTATGAACTACTCACAGATAATCCTAAGAAGGCAATGTGAACACAAAATGCCACTGCCTGTTGTTTAAAGACACCTCAATTTTACAGTGGGGGTGTTGATGCCTCCAACCTTTTTATTACCTGAAAAACCATCAACAGCTTTCTAACAATGAATGCAATACAGTTCAGTTTGTATTTGCAAAATTCCCCTTTGAAAACGGCAGATGKGCGCCAGCACATCTGGAAACCACTTTTAATTATACTTCCCTCAAGTGGGAAAGCAGTAGCCTGTACCCGTAGCGAAGGTTTTATATCTGACCACACAAATGCTTGCAACCACCTGTGCTTTACACTGATTTTCATTATAGACTGTATCACATTACTGCCCTATTATTCCAGAATGCCATTTGAAGCTGTTGTGTGACTAAGCTGCATCAAGTGTGGTCTTGAAAAGGCCTCTACTCTACAAAAATGTAATAAACTTGATTGCAGTTAGGGTACTTACCGCTGAGGCTATCACAATGTGCATGCTCCTCAAGTTGGTTTCTCTTGCTCTGAAAGTCATAAAAGGTATACATTAGCAATCATTATTACCAGTCTGGGAATTGGAATTTACCAAAATAAAGTATGTCCCCAAAATGAGATACCTTGTACGTATTTCTTTCTGATATTTGTTTCTTTCCTACTATTAATACAGCAGTATTTTAGTCAAATACTCTGCTGCTTCAGTCATGTTCTGAGACCACAAAAAGCAATTTCACCTATGATCTGCCAGCATAATACAATTTCAATTCCATCATCAATATTTTCATAGGTTGCAAACATTGGGATTTGCACAAAAAGGTTGGGTTCTCTAAACTTAAACATTCCTCCCCTACTTCCCGCCACCCCATCTAAGTCTAACAGCTTTTTTACACACTGCTCTTCATTTCTCACAATTATAAGTTTCAGACATCTGCAAAACCCCTCCTCTTCACAAAACTCTTTCTATATTTTGGAAGTTTGTAATGTTGACATGCAAGATTTTGTATGTCCCAGTGGAAGGGAAAGGTCAAACATTTGTAACACTCGGCCCTTGGGAGATGTGGCATACCCAGGGACAGACTCCTCAGAAATGAACACCAGGATGTGCAAATTTGTAAAACACAAAGCATGCCATTTTACAGACTATGTTTTAGGCTAATTTGCTCTGCTGACCTGCACAATGTGCAGGTAAATTGAAAAGCACCCAAACATTCCTTCAGTGTAATTTATTCTCCTTAATAATCCAATGCTATGATTGAAAGAAAGTCTCCACATAGTTATTCATCTAAGAGCCCACATTTCCCTGTCTCCTATTTTCTGCCTATAAGCCAGGTATTAAATTTTGCTGTAACTCGTGGAGCTCCAGCCGATCCCTCCCAGGACTGAGCCCTCTCCTCGTGTCCTGCCCGTGTAACTCTGCCAGGGKCTCTGGGATCGCAGCTGAAAGACGCTCGGGTGTGAGACTCTCCAGGCAGAGCTCAGACCCCAAAGGAACCGCTGTGCTCCACTCTAGCAGGCACAGCAAATGCTGTGCACTCTCACAAGTGCCTTGGCTTGGCTCCTGCCCTCGCCCCGCTCCCTGTCCCTGTCCCTGTCCCTGTCCCTGTCCCCGTCCCTGTCCCTGCACAGCTGCTCCGAGGCAGCAGAGCCCGGTGTCCCCAGCTCAGCACCCCTGGGAGCTCTGCTCCTGCGGCAGGCAGGACTCTCTGGTCAGCTGAGAGCCAGCAGCAGGCTCTGCTTTAATGCACCTTTGTGTTCAGTCAGCTCACAGCCTCACRTACGACACCTGGCAGGAATTTCAACATTCGCCCAACTATTAGGGGTTAAAATTATAATGCTTTCACTTGGTCATATATGCAACTTTTGCAAAAATATCTATAATATTCTAAGAYTGAGTACTTCAACAGTCCATAACCCCGCTGCTCTAGAAGCATAACTTGATTTCACATGCAAACACATTTATTGTCCATTCAAAGAAGGCGCAATATTCCTACTACTATTCTTTAGTTATCCGTGGTAACATTTTTACATTGTTAAAAACAATGCTYATATCTGTGAATTACTTAAAAGCAAAAAGGATCATTGTCTGCTTYAAAATACAGACATACTCTGAATGTAACTTGTTGAAGGTTTTCCAACTAAACACAAACAAAGGCTGAAGCACTCTAAAGTACTCTGAAAGASATAAAAATATCCTTTTTTATTTGAAGATGAATGTACCCTGGAATCAACCTTACTGAAAGAAAATTGTGTCTGGTTATCAAAACAATAGGTTTAGAATGTAAATTYATTTCATGGGCATACACAAATGCAGCATTTTCATGGGATACACTAGAAGACAGGTAGCTGCACATACTGAACTCCACTTGAAATGGTGATATGAATTCATAAATCAAGCTCAGGAACAAGAGTCATTTCTAGGAGGCCAGAGGGACAAGGGAAAAGACTGTAAATGGACAAAATAAGCACTCACACTCTGCTTCTTTACAACACAAGGAAAGCGCACTCAAGCCTTTTACTCAGTAACCTTCCTCTTTGAGGAGAGCCAACGAAGACAAGGAATCTGCTTGAGTAGAATGGCARTGCTAGTCATGCTAGTGCCATCAGGAGCTGTGGGGGAAGAGCAGCCAGGTCACAGGGTGTGGGATCCAAAGACACGTAGCTGGGGATTCTCTCTGCTGACTGCAATGGGCACTGGATCAGTCCCTTGCCCTTATACCTCCTTAACTATCCTACTCATAATGCTGTCATCATGAGCTTAAGGATGTGACCGGGAATGGGAGAAGAAATGTCTTTGAAGTCACGAAATATATCCAAGATTCTGGATACCTGCCATCTTAGAACAGTGAGCTGAGCACACTCGGCCTTAGCAGCAGATTAACAGTCTGCAAGCAAGGGGCAAACAGAAGAAAAATCCCATCATGGGTGCATCCTTCCTGCCTCACTCCCTGTGATTCCAGGCATTTTGGGTGCACTGAGCCATACCCCCATGCCCAGCCAGCCAGGCAGCCCCGATGCCTGCAGCCATCCTGGAGCAGGCCCATCCTGCTGCTGTTCCTGAGCCCTCCTGGGAACCAGCTCTGGTGTCTGGGGCTGGTGCCTGGGGCTGGTGTTTGGGACTGCATGAATCTGAGGAAGGGAAAACACGTGCGATTAGGTACAGGGTGCTGGAGAGGCCGAGCTGGCAGGGGGATTACTCCCAGAAGCAGGGAGCAGTCAGCAAAGCGGCAGCGTGTTCCCCAGAGCAGGGTGGATGTCGTGCCTGCTCTCCCCTATAGAAACTGACTGAAAATACTAAAAAGTCTTTGCAATCCTATTGGTCCTGCCAAGGGAGACTGACTGGCAGGACAATGCATCTTTGTTCTCAATTAAAAACATTATTTGGGTGCAGTTATTATTTAAAAGCCAAGAAGAATAAGATTTTGTGATCATAACTACAATTTTTCAATTGAAGCTAACGTTTTAACCAAGGTTTGGTAGAGAAAAGAGAGGGAATAACAACAACCACTACTATGACTACATGTAGYCTTCATCCAGCCAGTAAGATTTTACTTGCATTCTGAAATCAATGCACCATAATCACAAACCAAAATCGTGACTGTAGTGAAAACCCACGTACGGCACATGCGGATGTGGAGGGATTCCATCAGGACAGTGCATTTCTGGATACTGCGAGCACCCTGCCTGCTCTGTTCCCCTTTTCCTGAGAATATAGAGCAACCGTGGCTATTCTAATACTGAAAAATGGGAGGCAGAGCAAGAAAGAAGTGGAGAGAATTTGTGTTAAATTGGATTTTCTTGTCTCCTCCTGTAGTTTTTATCACCCAGATGACAAAACATTATCATTAGCAGTTTATACCAAAAGTTAACATTTGCCCATGGTTTTCTATTTTCTCTAAACCACAAAGGTTGGAGTCTGTTTTGCACTCCCCTTATCTCACTCTGTTACTTTAGAATCTAAGAGCGCACWGTGCACATTAATCTTTCATGGCAGAGTTCACTGAAGTTCTGCCAAAATTCAATAATTATGTTCCATCCAATCCAGCAATTTATTTATCTCCTTGCTGGAATTTAGAACATATAGAACAAAGATCTTAGTTTATATGAATGAAATCTTGCTAAAAAAAAAAAAAAAAAAAAAAAAAAAAAAAAAAAAAACAAACCAACAACAACAAAAAAACAACAAACCTGTAAGACAAAACAAAATAACCCTGTTTCATTTCTAAGGTTTAAAACATGCGGCAGAATCTACTGAGGAATAGTTATTTTTACAAGACCAATATTTTCTTGATAAACTGAAAGTGTTCTGTGATGTTTAGGGTTCTTTTTCTTTCATGTAAGTGAAAGCATTTTATAAATACATTTGTAACTTTTATTCAAAAGCATAACAATATGTACCACTTATGCTGCACTACTAAAATATTAAATATTAATGTCTAATGATCAATAAAAATGCCAGCTAAAAGGCAAGAATTTGTTTTTTGAATGGAAAAYAAATTGATTTGCTGCACTGAATTGGGTAACTGAGAGTTCAATACTTTTATGGAGCAAAATTTAAGATACAGAATGACATTGAAGTTAAGCTTTATAATTGCACTCTTTCATGATATGTTTGCAAACAAATAGAAAACATTAAGCCCTCCAAGCAGGAAGATTAGAGACACATTATTCCTGAGGGCTGTTAAAAATGGCACAATGGAGAATACTTTGTATTCTTCACCTTTTGTAATCTTAGGAAAAGTAACTAACCAGTTACTTATCAGCCTATTTATAAAGATGAAACATTAATCTACTCGTTTGGGATTTAAAAATAGAATGCAGTATCTATGCACTTTAAAGTTATGAATACAGATTGCTGATTTATCTGATGAAAACATGAGGTTTTTGTATGTTCGTACAGACAATAGACTTCTTGATTAAGGAAAATACTAAATTGGTGTTTGCAATCAAAAGCTAATTTAATGAAGTTTTAAGTTTTTAAAAAAAACTTTGTTACTTCATSTATTAGATTTTATATTTCAGACATGCTATCAGAAAAACATTTTATTCTGGATTTTAAAGATGTTCACAAAGTTTTTGGAGCATAACTTGCTGTGATTTATAACACTTCACGAATCAAAATAGAAAAGAAAATCTCTAGAAATAGTACACTAGCATGTGTTCATTATTGCATGAAAAAGCTAGAAATATCACAGTAAAACATTTTAAAGTTAGTTTTGCAGTAACAAGGTGGGTATGTACATATTTCAAATTAGCAGTACCTAATTCAGTAACTCAGATGAAATTACTTCCATGCACCGGCAAATAAATTCCATAATATTTTGCAGAAACTCCACTATCAAACTTACATTTGCATCCAGTATGATCATTTTTGGCAATGCTTTACATTAAAATAGGATTCAACAGTGACATATTTTTCCCCTGTTGCAAAACTTTTCAAAAGCCTCAGAAAAAATGCAATTAAATTATCTGAGTTTTATTTTACTAATGTTCTCCATCTATTCTACTGCAACATGTTCACCTCGTCTGCTTATTTTCACTGCAAATACAATGTGTTATAGTTAAACTTGTAGGAGACTTCTGAGTACTGTAACTCAGTCTGCTGCAGTGTAACAATGAGCGAACTCTCCCAGCCAAATTACATGAAAATACCGATTCTGAGGAGTCTGTAAAGATCGAGCTTTTTCCCAGTGTAGCTGTGTCCTGCATTATGTAATAAAGGAAACACTCACCCACACCCCCAACACCTTACAGAAAATGTACAGTTTAGCAGAAGAAAGACAATACCTGTAAAGCCCATTTTAGCAGCAGCAAAAGGGATCAAGGCTGGGGGCAGGGGGCAGGGGAAGGTGCAAAAAGGCTGCTCCATGTCGATATTGCTGCCGAAAGACGGGGTTGCTTATAAATAAACAACACACATAGGAAGGCACAAGCAACCCCTCAGCTACAGCCAAACGTGCAGAAGTGTAAAACAAAAATACCTGACAAAATTGCTGCCTAACTAATTTTGTCTTTACATTGAACACACGTGGAAACGACGCTGGGGTAGAGCATACACAGCATGTAATAGGAGGTTCCTAATTTCCAGTTGCTGGGTTGCTTTGTTAAATACAGAGTAAATTCACAGAACGTCCCAGTGTACAATATAATGCATTCACTTACGGTGCCAAACTTGTTTATTTAATATCAGCAAGGAATAATCACCCATTTATTGCACTGATGATCTCCACAAATTTCAGAACTCGGAGCACACTTGTAACGTGAACTTTTGCAGCTCCTTATGAATGTTTAGACTAACTCCCTTTCCCCCATTTTAACAACAAAGGACTACCCAGCTCCTGTTCCCTGTCTCGCAGATCAGACCCATACCCAGATTTCAAGGAAATGGGATAAATCCAAAGGCACATCCAAAATTTTCCTTGTAAATTTACCCTCAGTGGATCCAGGTATGTAGTTATAAAATAGATATATCAAAAAAGCTCCACTCATACAATTCAAACAAAGAAACTTCTCMAAAATATCATTACTTACTGTTCACTGAGCATAATTTACTGAGATTAAAAGTTTAAAGACTCATCTGCTTTACGTCCACAAGTGTTTTAAGCAACCCCTAATACTGTATCTTGCTTAAATGTGACAATTAGTGCTGCTTTGGCATGTTGAAAAATACAAAGATACCAACGATCCTCATTATGCCGTAGCTCTCTGTAGCCTGGTTTTTGGAGGTGCGTAAGCTGCGGAAATTTAGAATGATAATARCAACAATTTGGTACACGAGGAAAAAACAGACCCTCCCCCCCGAATGCTTCAGATATACTGTATAAAGTCATTTTGACATGCCTACACAACTGGTTGTGGCAGCTTTCAGACATGATTCCTAATCACAAAAAAATGCTTCAGGTTCTTTTAGAGAAAGCTTGCCTTGGGAAGTTGATTTTGGCCAAGTGCCAAAATCATGTGCAAAAGGGGCCCTCATTACCAATTCATGGCAGCCTTCAGCGCTGACAAAAAATGTGACCCAACAGGCTAAAGCAACAACTAAAATTAAAAAGTATGAGACAAAGACAACTTACTTAATATTCCTTCCATCGCCACGTTAAACTTTTCCGTAATTAAACCCTTGTTAGTTCAAAGCAGTTTTCAACTACTTTTAAATGATTGCACAGGCAGTCTGCAACAGTGGAAAGCTTTCCCTGTAAATTCTCCCCAGCCACTCCACTTCTAACAGCATTTGGGTCCGACAGCAGAACTTTTTCGCTCTGYGCCTCTGCAAGAAACCCCTCTCCAAAAAGAAGTGAGGCGTCCGCGCGTATTCCAGGGAAAACTGAGCAGATCATTACAAGCTTTTGCAAGCAGTAAAGGCATAGGAGGAGTGAGGAGGAGGGAGGAGAAAAAGGGCTCGAGACGCAGGAGCAGCTAATTCCTAAACTTTCTAAAAAGCTTATCAAAACGGGCATGCAAACTTGAAGCAATCRCAATCAACAGCGCTCGCTGCCCCACTCTCCCATAAAAGCAGATTTGATACACGGCCTTACCTAGATGTTGTCTGGCTTTTCTGTGGATCAAAAAGTTTCCTGCCTAAGCACAGAGATATTCTTTCACAAACCATAAAGGCCCCTTTTATTAATCCAGCACTGTAACAGCCCGCTTTTCTACACCAYGTTGAGAGCAGGATGCGTCAGCTTTCAAGAGAAAAACAGTCTTAACACACAATTAGTGGCAGATTGTATAATAGAGGATTTATCTTAAAGAGTGAAAAGGCATTTTTTAAAAAGCGAAGAGGGTGCGGTCAGATGTTAGGCTATCCCTGAGAAAAGGGGCCTAGGCTGCACTAGTACCTAAATACTAGCAGAAGCTTACTGGGAAGGGAGCCAATGGAATGACTTTGTTTGACCCAGCTGCCAATCTCTCCTGAAGCACTGCGCCAGACTAAACACTGACACTATTTTAACTCAAATCAGGCTACAGCAGCTGTTTGCTTTCCGGCTCTCAGCTATGCACCATGGCCATGATGACTCTGCACAGCACATATGATAGAGCTGGGGCACTTCTGCTAAAATGTGTTCCATGTTTGTGCGGGTGGTATAGGAGTGGGGGCTGGGGTAGCTGTTTGGGGGGTTTCTTTCTTCCCCTCTTTGTTTTTTTTTTTTTAATTTTCATTATGTCTCTGCCTCCATTTTCTCCAAAGTCAACTAAAAATGTGATTTGAAGCTCAGAGAAAATTCAGAATTGCAAGTCCGGGGAAGAAGAAAAGTTCCTGCTTGAAAATGACAAGAATCAGAATACACTGTAAAGGTGTGTGTGTGCATGCATGACTCCAAAATCCACTTACTGCTTCAAATTATTTATTTTCTTCTTGCTAATTGCTCTAAAATTGAGCAGTATATAATTAATCAACAAATTCTCCCTCTCATTTCCAGCTGTGAAAAGAAAGTGCATATACATATATATAATCTATATATATGCATGTGTGCGTGTTAAGAAGCAGSCATTAGGTGCATGCATACGTGCACACATTTACATATGCATCCAGATTCTGATCTAAATTTCAGCAGTGCAAATCGCACCGTTAGCARTGAAGTTATTACAGGTTAAAACAGGGTGGAATTCGATAGCCAATTTACATATGAGAGCACATGAGACTGAAGAAAACCCATAGGCATTGGCAGTAACAGGCGTATGGCATGGAGTTTGGCACGTCTTTTCCAATTCAAAAAAGTCAAAGGAGAGTTGCAGCAACAGAAACAAAGCACATGAACATTTCAACTCCAGTGGAGGCTTCAGGAGCACCAGGCATGTGGCACAGTCTGACATGGCACCTACAGGTTTACACCTAAACTCAGACACAGAACTTAAGCCAAAACTTTGTTTCCTCTCACCCTGCCACAGAATGTTGCTGGCTAGCCTCAAAAACTGCATGTCATGATAACTTCCTGAATCAGTAAAATAATAATAAAAAAAAAAATCAGCAGAATACACCCACCTAAAATCAAAAGGCAYAGAGAATGAACCCAACCCTTTATAGTTAACATAAAAGTGTGTGGAAGGTTGGCTCCTGACGTGTGAATGCCTTCAGTAAGAACTGCAAGGTATCCCCTGTTCAATATGTATACTCTACAGAAATAATGGAGAAAAAAATTATTAAACAGAAGTGGGGAAAAAAGAATCCCACCAAAAAATCTATTCTGYAAAAGCTGGCCCTGTTCCTCTGTCACAGGCTGTTGGCACCAATAGATTTCCATGAGCTATGCAACCGCCTCCTACCAAAAACCAGTGSAAGTCATTCATACTGCACAAGCTCAAATCTCACTAACTATCCTCCCCTCTCACTGATCCCCAAGTGCATTGACAGTTTAAGAAAAGGTCCCRGAAAAGATCTTAAATAACCTACCATAAAATGAATATGGGTCACAAAYGAAATGACTAATGGCTAGCACAACRAATGTCAATGTTCCTATCTAACATGAAAATTGAAACTGAAGAGCAGACCTGCTTTATRTCTGAAACGCCAAGAAGGAATGTGCAATTACCACAAGAAATACAGTTACCTACACCTGAGAAGTCTGAAATCTTAAAACAGTATATAGGAGAGGCAAACAGAACAATTTTTTCAGTCCCTCTCTCTTTACAAACATTTATCACACAATTTATCACAAGGCCCTAAAGAACATGTGAGTCCTCAACAATGAGGGTGTTTGCCCTGTGAACTCACAGGTTGCCCTGCATTAGAAAGGAAAAACCACAGTAACAGCTCTAGAAACACAACACTGAAAACACAACACATTAGCATGGCTGGAAAAGAACAGAAGTACAAGATAAAAAACAAAATACAAGCTAGAGTGAAGCTTTGCCAGCTCCTTGAGGCAGAATAGAAGGTAATATGGCCAAATCAACAGGCAAAATTTGAAAATGACAGGAATGGAAGGATATGCTCAGTGAAGCCAGTAAGGAATCTATCCAAGACAGGACAAGATCAGGATGCAGATAAACTATGGTGGATAGACACTTTAAACACTGTCATGCACAAGACAAGACTGTGCACAAGTGTGGATCACAAACRCTTTTCATTCAAACACAGTGTAACTTGCAGGAAGCTTGTGCAACCTTCTCCTTCTTGAAGAGTCCATTGAAAATTTATTTCTGTTTCAGCTTGTAAGGATGGTCCCTATTGTCAGAAGTGCTCCAGGGTGGCTGCAGGAGAGGAAGTTGGTGTGTGACATTTCTACTTCTTTTAAGCAAACTTCTTTCAGCTTTGRGCAATGCAATGCAAAACATAGGAAAGCACTGGAACCAGAAACTGGTAGAACTTTGCTGACAAATATAGATCTCTTTCCTTCTAGAAAACTGTTTAGCATTCTTATTATCTAATAAATAAAGCATTAGTACAGCTAAGTATATTTGCAGTTCCTGTTGCATAAAATCTCTGGTTGCTCTTAAAAAGGTTCTCTGTTACAAATAACACATTCATTTTTYCCCCCTTGATTTTGAGATTAGGGAGCTGAGTGTGTATTTGATTACACCATGGCCATCTATGCCAACCAAAACCTCTTCAAATTGCTGGCCAATATTGATCAAATTTATGATCAGAGGTTTCAGGTGTATTTTTTAGAAAGTCAGTGGTATTGAGACCTCCATTCTGTAAAAAACATAGTCAAATGAATAGAGAAGTAAAATTTTGTTGGCATTCCCATGAGCAAATATGGAAAAAATTGTAGAAGAAAAAGACCTAACTGCTTCATTACTTCATGGAGAAAACTTCCATCAGACTCACACACTGTTTTAAATATCAAAGTTCAGTTAACCTCAAAAAATGGATTCACAGGAAAACAGGCTTCACTGGTCATGAACTACCTTTCTTTTACTGGGGAGCTGGTGGAAAGCACATTGAACGTATCGTCCAAAGGTTTTTTTAGCTTGTTTGTTTTGCTTTTTAATGTCAACTACTCAATCAGAGCRGCTTATTTTCAAACTCATTGCTTCTCTGTTCAGAAGCACAGTTTYACCCTGGTGCTTTATGAGCAAATGATCCCTCTCTTCAAGTTAAATATAAAATTTTAATTTATTTAAAAGGAGTCAGGATTTTATCCTTTTCATCCCCAAGCCATAAGAATATTGCCAGGTGACCCCAGAAGAGGATCCATGAAAAGCATTCTGCCGGTTTTGAACTACTTATTAATCAYTGTGAGTTGAGTGATCAGCAACTTCCAGCTTCCACTTGTGCATCAGCCGCTGCTGGAAGAGGTGGTGGCAAAAAACCATGACATAACACTGTAAATCAAGGGCACTGGAGACTCTGAGCTCCCAAAAGGCTGTGCATTTCTTCACATCCTGAGACTTCTATTATTTGAACTTTCAATAACCATCATTGCTAGGCTGGAAGCCTTTCACTTGTACAAATCACTGGGGAAAGAGGAAGGAGAAGAAATTAACCACAAAAGAGAACTTTCATTTCAGTGCTTCAGTTACTTCGGGAGAGAAAGTTAAATTTCCAAAACTGAAACCGACTGCAAACAACTTTTTTCCCTACCTACCACATTAGCACATCACACAGCACTAATTTTATTAATATGTTTCATTTATAACATGCTTGTTTGAAGCTGGAAGACAATGGTGAAATATGAGAGTATAACATGCTTGTTTGAAGCTGGAAGACAATGGTCAAATACATTCATTCAAATACAAGAGGAAAAAGAAAAAAGAAAAAAAAAACCCAACAGCTGCCCCCTAGAAACCATGAATACATGCTATACTTTCTATTAAAAAGTGAGAAACATAAATAAATCCAAGAGACAGTCACCTATTCATGGCAAAATGGAACCCAGATGCTAACAGCTGAGAAGAAATTTGCCTCAGAAATTCAATTGCGTAACTAWCCTTCATGAAGGATTTTTGTAATCCTCTCAGCAAGCCAATGCCCACCACACCACCACCAACAGTAGTGCACTAGACTTTTCTGCTCCGTTTGGTTAGGAAATCTGGGCTTGCCGTGGTCCATAGACATCTTTCAAACAAGAGCAGAAAACATGGCAGTGACTTCTGTAGCTATGGAGTTAGTTTAATTCAGACTCTAAAATTAGTCTTACACAATCTCATCATCTCCAGATGCTCCTCTATGCTCATAAATCCACTAAAATGTTTATATTGTCCCATGCAAAAGGGTGAATGCCTGCTGCGGATTGTTGCTCCAAGGCAGCAATAACTTACTATGTCTTTTCTGTAGCAAATTGCAGCGGTTTTTTGAAGTACAATCTATAGACATTTGCTCTTTCCATCACACCTCCCACATTTCCACAAGCCACAACATATTTATGCTTCAAGACATCTTCTGGAACAAATCAGTTTAAGTTTTGAATTAGAATACGGCATGACATGAGACAGATATAGCTGGGGTTTCTCCTAAGAAAAAAAATGGTGTGCTTTTAGAAGAGAGACCAAGCAAGCTTGCATATAAGCCCTAGTTCCAAGCCAAGGAAATAGCTACCATATGCATTAAAAAGTCAGTATCAAACATAATTAGATTAGATATAACACAACCGGGCCCCCAAAGACCACCATCCAATCCTACTCACTCCTTCTTTGGGACCAATTATCATGTTATTATACTGAGTAGCGCTGAGAATCCATCAAGGAAGAAGATCCTATTGTGTTGCCAGACAAAAAGGCAGTTCTTGTCTCAAACACCATCCCACTATTTTGTCAGTCAAGTTCACCACTGGCACATAAGCTCCCTGAGCTCATACACAAGCTTAGCTCTGTTCTCCCACCACCATAATTTCTTTTGTGATTATGACTTCTGARAAAGGGAGACATTTCCACTTTTTCCTCTATGGGTAAATATCTCATATGGACTTACTTTCTATTACTTTATCTAACAAGAGATTAAACAGGATACATGGGGAAAAAAAAGCAAGAAAAATGAAACAATGAAGATTTTTGGTAATGAACCCCTCCAAACACTATTGTTTACAGCATTGCACATATGCTGTAAACAGTTCTAGGGGGAGTGTGATACAGCAGCTCAAGGTGACTAAAAATCTGGATTATTGGTGTTTATTTCTGACCTCCCTCCTGGCTCAATGGATAGTCCAGGAATACAACTTAAGYTCCTCTGCTCCAGATTTCACCTGATGAAAATGCAGAAGGCTCAAAAGGCATGTGAAAGGACATGCAAAGTTAAACCTTTGGTTGTCCACATCATAATTTCTCTAAAAYTGTGACAGACAATATTCCTAATAATTTCTAATTAAGTAATAATGTATTTTTATGAACAGTATTAATTCTTGCTAAATGGCTGAAGATCCATCTTTGCAGCTGTCAAAGAAAGCATTTGATCATAAATTAATGTAAACTGAACTCAGTGTCTGAGCCCGTAATTTTTCTCAATTTTTCCTTGCCTGTAATGTTCCTCTAGAGKAGAAATAAATATTAAACAAGGTTCAATTGAATATCCAGAATAAATTTGTGGTTGTGCTTTGGTTTTTAGTTGAAGTGCTATTTTTTTTGTAAATTGGAGAGAGAGGGCATTAGATCTAGTTTTTCAGTGCATGCTTCATGAAGATAGGCCTAAGCACTGATGTCTAGAGTTTTAAACTACCTGCTTCAGTGCAAAGTTTAAATAACCAATCACTCTGCCAATGCCTATGCCTTTAAGTCAATGCTGTGTTGACTCTTTAAATATTTTCACTTTTTAATATAAACTTTTCAGACAAAAATTTCTCTTAGAGAACAAGGACCCTACAYAACCAAAATGGAGAGAATTTACCAATTCCCAGTTTTCCAGTCTCACCTGTTTAAGTACAGCACAGATGGATGCACTGCTCTTGTCTGGGGGAGATCCTGTTTATCAGCCTTTTAATGACTTACAGAAGAAATCGCCTCATTTAGGAATCATGATGGAACTGATTCTTAGTATCAAGCAGAAGAGCCTACCAGCTATACGAGGAGATTGAAAAAAAAAAAACCTGTGTCTTGGGTTGTGTTTCAGCCTCTGGAGAGGAAAAAGAGGCACTTGGGATTTGCATGCATTGATGATTTCGAAATCCTGCTCTGCAGGCATCTCCACTTCTGCGCACTTAGACACAACCAAAATTAAACCAGGCAATAGCAGAGAAATTCTTCAGATATCCCACATCAAAATAGCTGATCTTCACGTGCATCCTACACCAAAATAGCTGGGTTTCCAAAATGTTACATCAGAGGGTTTGGAAATTAAAGCCTTTATTTGCATATTTTAAATCCACCTATAAATTGCCTGTACATGAAACATAAGATGCCACTGAAATAACATATACAATACTATTATTGTACCCTTCATGCAAAACTGACTGGCTAGAGTTTTCTCCTTCCAAATCCAGTACAAGACAAATGGTATATCTCTAGGTATTTGCCAACTACCTAAACAAATAAACAGTGGATAATGAAGTTTAGCGATTACCTGCTGATTATGCACATTTRTGAAGGCCCAAGAGAAAAGGCCAACAGCTCCAGCCTCTTGACTAGGTTAAAAAATCATAACATTACATGGTTTTTGTTAGGTCTGTGGTACAGCATTGTAGATTTTACAAGAACACAAAGTAGAGGAAAGAAACGTAATTGATCATTCAYCAAAACAACAGCAATAAAATACTGTGTTAGAAAATGCACTTAGTAAGTTTTGTCATACTATTTTGGTATTCTAAATTTTCATGACTGCCACTAACTGTCAAGTGAAAATTCCATGAAATACAATTACTTGCATAGATTAAATTAGGTACTTTGTATACAATWACTTTTAGTTATTTTTACAAACATTAATCTCTGCATAGAGACTTCCCTTCCTGATACAATGCCTCCTTATGTATAAACCCAGCTTTTACTCCACTCCCATCTGCATTCTATTAGTTATTTTAGACAGCACTTTACTGTCACTGAGGAAGTTTCGAGTTTAATCTAAAGCAACTTCAACATCATAGCTGAAAAAGTAGCAGCTACAAAAAGTGATTTGCAGTTAGTCACATCATCACAAGTTGGTTTACATTTACTCTATATGAAGTTAAATTACCATTCCAACATGAAACCAGAAAACTGGAATTCACTTACGAGGAAGGCCTTKCAAAGGTTTTTTCAAGTTGTGAGCATGGTCTGTCCCATCTGCTCAGAACATACAGTTTCCATCAGTATGAGAAAGCTGTGTGCAAGTCCTGATGGGGAACACATGCTTATTGCTTGAGCCTCCTGAGTAATCACGTATCGTGAGCAATTTAATGTAAAGTTTTTATTTCTTACTCTGTGTACATTTGTAATGTAGAATCTCAGTATGTAACAATCCCTACATCACAATATTTGAGGAGGCAATATTTGACAAATGGGTTTCACAAACTTCCATACATGCCAAATCTTTCTCAAACACTGTGTTCTCTAAAAAGAACCAAAACACAGTGAAAAGAAAGAGAGCAGACTGCTCGGTTTGAATTCACTTGCACTCAAATTGATGCTGGAAATGCTGGTACCTCCAGGTGCATGTGGTTTCTACATATGCTCAGCATATTTAACAGAAACTACTTCAAAACTGTGGCAAGTGCATGCAAAGACCTGGTTAGCAAGCTGACTAATTTTCTTCAGTTAAAGYAGTTTTAAAAGCTTCAAGCATCCCCTGCTCATCTGACTAAGCTGTGGAGAGAACACAGTCAGAAGAGAGGATATAGAAACAGAAMAAAGAAAAACTCCTTTCTGGGCTTTACACAAAGGAATATTAATGTTTTTGTTGCTTTTGGGAGGTAGTAATTGAGTCCCCAGATTGGACATGAAGAAGCTAAAATGGAGTAATACTTCATCTTTCATCATTTGGAGCAAAAGTCTAGCAAGCTGCTATCAAATGTAAGGATAGTGCCCAAGGGCAAAAGGACCAAAATTGGGGTGGTGGAGTAGAATGAAAATGATGAGCAAGAATTGTGGATACATTACTAATAATGCCAAGAAAGTACAAAAGGGAAAAACAGAAGGTGGTGGTTTAGAAGGAATAAAAAGAGGAAGCAAAAATGAAAGGGACCTTTTTTTTCCTCACTCATCAAGCCTGCAACAATGAGGCAGGAAAAACAGGAACTTCAATTCTTTGCTAGTTCAAGTTCCATTGTTGGACAGAGCTAATGATGGGCATCTCACAGGTCATTCAGCCCTAGGAATGAACCAATTTGGAAAGTCACAGAAAAGCTTTCCTAGTAAAAGGCACCTGCCAACTAATAGCATCAGTTCTGTCCCTGGAGGTTCAAAGATTTTGTTAAATTTTGGAATTTCTCTTAGCAACAACTAGGGGATGCTTCAGCACACAATGTTTTTAGTATTCCAGTAAGCCAAATGATTTAAAATATAGTAGACAAATGTCTTTAGGGCCCGTTCTGTACCTCCGTAGTTACAGTACATTAGCACAAATGTTATATGAAGCTTTACATACAAAAAAATTGTCTGCTGTGCCTTATAACATTTTTTAAAATCTCTRTTGTTTGCAAAAAGATATGACAACTTGACAAAGGTTATTCATCACAAGCTTAATGATGACTTGTATATTGGCAAAAATGGACAAAATTACAAACTGCTGATTTATTATTTTGAATCTGTGTTAAACTGAAATGTGTCTCTTTTAATCAAATAGGTTTATTTCAGAGATTCAGATGTAATGTGGAATTGAAGTGGGGGGGAATATAAGAGAATCTAGAACTTTGCAGACATCATTCTATCTTTTAGAGAGRTGCAGCTGATGCTCTGTTGAAGTGCATTTCCATGACTATGAGGCTGAAAAATTTTATATCAGCTGGAGAACATCTCCCATGCATTATTTTCTCCTAAGAAGGGACATATATGGTTTTAGAGTTAGGCARAAACAATAAAAATCAGTGAACAAAAAAATGCACGGCATGACTTTTTCCTTTTCATGAAATACTTTCTTCTATTTAACRGTTAATTTTCTAGGAAAACATCATGGTGAGTATATTTAAAGATGCATTATGTACAGAAAAAGAATTAGAACATGCAAAATCCTGTATTTTAATTTGGGGCATGAGAGAAAATTGACCAAAATATTTGCTTAGAATCAAAAGCCAAGAATCCATGGTCCTAAACATTATATGAAAGAGAAAGAACCAAAGATAGTAATATTTAACAATAATATACTGTTAAAAGTTCATGTACAGAAAAAAAAAACACAACAAGAAAAAAAAGATGTTGTTAAGCCATGCTTTAATTACTAAGCTATGTTTGGTTTTTTGGTTTTTTTTTTAAAAAAGGTAATAAGAAAAATATTTTTTCAAGAGAGTTAAGAAACAAAGCTATTTATGAGGTTTTCTCAGCACTCAATATAGGACTAAAGAGCCTGCAATTTTCAAGGTGATTTGCAATTTCCATTAATTTGTTGGAGGTTTTGTAGCTCAATAATGAGACACTTTCATCAGTTATTAGTGAATCAGAGCTGTTTGCAGCTTTAATTCAAACACAGTAAATACAAATGCAAATGTGCCCATGATTTTCTATTATTATTTCTAGAGGGTGAAAGAAGGCAAATGATCTTCAGGAGAATGGGGATTGTTTATCATTACTTGCCTAAAATTGGTTAACAGCCCYATATTGCTGTAAGTGAACTGGGACTAGTTGGTGAATGCCAATATTTCAGTTCTGATGAACTGCAAATGGTCATTTGGGGCTGGGCTGCTGTCTTTACCTCCCAAAACCTGAAAATCTGAAGTTTTTRTCTACTTCAGGAGATGTCACTGTTGGATACTTATAAAGACATGGTTWTATTCACTCATTGTTCTTGATTCAAGAGCAAAATTATTGAAATTTAGAATCCATGTTAATTCTGGCCTTTTAGATCCAGCACCTTAAAATCCTTGTACAAGTCTATAGACTATACCTGTATTTTTGAGTTTTCATGGAATGGACTAAAATGAGACCTTAAAAGAGAAGATTGAACTGCATGTTAAGGTGCCTGAAAATGCAAAAAGACACTCAGAATAGTTCACAAGGTGACCAGAGGTATTCCTAATGTCTGTTGAATCTGATGTACAAATGAATATCAACAAAATTTGGCGTAACTGAAATCCCATTCCTTSAAAGCATCTTTGAGTTTCTACCTCTACAACTCTGGTCCAGAGAGAAATAAACTTATTTTATTTTTCCTTTGAGTTAGTAAGTATAGCTTTCAAACCAAGCCGTTAATTAAAAACATTGAAATTAGAGATGGGAAACACARAGGTTCTACTCAATAGCCACCTGATGGCAGCGTCATGTATACAAAGATTTGCCTCTGAAGTTACTTTAAAGAAACTCCTCCAATAGCAGTAAGAAGMCAACCCAAAYGAAATCTTGATTACCGCAAARTATTACACTCCCAACAGAATTCTTTTTAATGATATTTTTAAGGTTAGCAACTAAATCRATAAGTAAACCCAYAACAATCATGAATTTTAGACTTCAGAAATGCTGCTATAAAGATTATTCCTTTAAAATCTAYATATGAAATACTTTTAATACCTAGTATGAMTTTGATATTCATTCTAGCATAACASAGGGTTAGTTTGTTTGGGAAGAAAYAAGCTAAAAGAATTCCATGAGGATTTGTTAAGAAAGGGTTCATGGTCACTTTTAAAATGTAATGAATAAAATTTAATAAAAATATATAATAYTTGAGCTACCAGGACAGCATATAACTGTGAGAGTGCTTTACATTTCCTGCGATCAAGATAGTCCACACTCTCTGGTCAACAGACAGACACAGCCAAAGAAGCTTGATAGAGGAGGGGAACCTATATCATTGAAGAATATAGGTCAAGTTCAAAGGTTTCTCTTCCTCTCCTGATTTACCTATCTGTTTGCACTTCAGCCTGGARAGCAAACCCAGACTGTTTCAGCTGGAAATAGAAAGGTCTAGATCCCTGTGTTGAAAGTGAACAACCAGTCAGGATCTGCCTCTGCCTCCCAGGATGTCCAAATGTGATCACACCCAACTTCAGGCATTTTCACACTGCTTTAAAATGCAGATCATCCCCAAGATGCAGTGACTGCTCAGCATTTTGTTAGCTTTGGTCAATAAYAAATTGCAATAATGCAACTGCCAGGACAGCTCTGTGAGGAACATATTCTACCCTTGATTTGCTAGAAATCATTTKTTTGCAGTAATAAACATGTATCTAGTGAAGAAAAGAAAACTCTTATTCCAGTTAGGCAACTGCTTAGACTAAATACTCTCATTCTGATTTATGACTGGAATTTCTATCACCATTAATGATTATTCAACATAGTGAGTGAAAAAGGAAAAAAGCTTTCAAGTAGTAAAACTAACAAAAAAAAAAAATCAATGCTGATAAATACATTTTTGAGTTATAGAAACACTAAATAACATCTTGAGCTAATACAAAATTAATACACACAAAATGTTTCAAAAYTTGGTTAACTTCATTCCAAGCACAGAGCTTGGAATGTTAGTTTGCAACCCAATTTTTTCAGTCAAGTTCTTAAACCTCTGTAAATATTATTTACAATAGAAGCTGAAAGAGAAAGTCCATCAAGTGCAGATTAACAAACAGGAGCAGTGTTTTAGATCTAAAACTAATGTTACATTTCTCATTATTTTTGTGAATCACAGCATTCATATGGAATAGTCTCAATAGTCCAATTGTACTTGAGTTTTAAACTTAGATAAATATCCTGGAAATTTCCAGAAAACTTTGAAAAAAGAAAATAGAAAGTATTAGAAAGAATTAACATTTAAAAAAAATTAAGAAAGCAGTTTTCTGATAGTTTKATCAAACAGGAATCAAAATACAATGATAACAAGATAATACCAAACAATTCTGAGACCATTCCTCCAACAGTATCTTGAAAATATATTTTTTAGGTTTATGTAAACCTTAATGTAATTAAATATGACTTTCTAAATTTTTCTTAGATGTTTTATTTCACTTAAATTTATATTTAAGCTATAAACACTGCTTTATTTAATACCTAACAATAAACAGTTTACTGTATCAAGGACTGGGTGGGTGAATTGAGAGGAAGGGAGGAAATGGGACAAAAAGTAGCAACTTGTAAATTCAATTTCCAAATGCAGCATTACAGTGTTTCTTCCTGTACTGCATATTGCAGTACATAAGTCTTCATTTTTATATTTAAGAAAAGGACAAAAAAGGACCTGAAAAACATTATTTCAGGTAAATTTAAAGAATATGAATCACATATGATTGAAATAATAATAGTTGAAATTACTTCTCTTCATATATAAAAGAAAGTCCTGAGGCTGTGACTTTAGTGATTTAGTCAAATGTATATGATTTTTGAACTACTTTTTTATGAAAGAATCCACAAACCTGCTCTTTCCAAACTAGAGATGCAGGGGATGGGTTTGCTCATTTATTAAGGATAATCTACGTCAGTATTCACTTTTATAGAACTCCTTCTTCATTGCTATAGGCCAAAGTTTGTTATTTCACCATTTGGAGCATATATAAAAGGGGCATTGCCAGGAGATGCCCTCTTTCAGGATGATGGCAGACACACTGACATTGCCCAGGAAATTCAGAACCTGGAAGATCATTCTGTAACCCACAGTCAAGCAGGCTCCAGAGCTGACTGTGTTCTCTAAGTCACAGATTATAATCAAGACCAATAAAACCAAGTCATTTCAAATGTTACTGGTGAAAATGAGAAAGAAAAAGGTTTAGTTTGCTTGGTCTTCAGTTTACTAATGAAATTTAACCTTATTCCTTGAGAATCACAAGGAGAGTTGTGATTTGAAACTGACCACTTTAGGATTAATAGCACAAATAATTGCTCAGTGTTGCAGTAAATGGCAGTTCCATGTTTGCAGTGAGATTATGCATTTTGATGGAGGCTGTGCTATGGCTTAGCTTAAAAGTATTTCAAAGAAGTGGTTGTAAGTTCTTGCTGCACAAGGGTAAGATTCTTGTTAATGGAAGGGAATCTATCTAGAGGGTASGAGGCACTGGCAGAACAAGAAGTGCTGATTTTTGCAGCAACAAGGCAGAAAACATAAGCAATGACTCATGATGGAGAGAAGCTGGAATAGTGAAGAAGCTGTAGATGTGGAGCCTCAGTCRAAGTCAACTTTAAAGAAAAATTATTTCCTGGGAAATAATGAAATTTCATGTTTAAGTTCYGAGAAAATCTTGTTTTAACTATTATTCAGCATTTTATATGTTTTGAAATTTTGGAGATTTKGGGGTTTGTTTTATTTTTTCTTTTAAATTGACACTAAAATGACCTTACAAATATTTTKTTGGTGAAACACAAACAAGATACTTGCAAATGTTATTTTAGCTTTGAAGCTTTCTATTGCCCTTCCTTTGTCCTGCTAAGCAGCTAATATTTCATATTAACCAAATTGTTTAGATCTCCACATGCAAAAATTTTCTTTTCTAGACAGATTTGACAATCAATAACTACAAATATACAATAACTACTATAGATATTTSTTCTTAACATTGTTTCTATTTACTTATTTGTTTTATCAGCTCTTTTACAGACTTTTCTCATTTCAAACAGTGTGAATCCCTCATAAATTAGGTGGAAGATATTTTTATACAAACATATATAAAAGTAAATTGCACATGCAAATTCATAAGAATATGTTAAAATCTTCCTTATTTTGCTATCTGTTATTTACTTATACACACACACACACACAAAATACCAAAAAACAGAAAATATTGCTATTTTCACTGGAACAGAATGGAAAATATARGAAAATACTACAAAATTCATGATTTTGTAAATTTCAGATCAACAATATCTTTAACAGATACATGGAATAGCATTTAAGATTAGCCAGTCTACTTGATACTACCTTTTTTTTTTTTTTTAAAGATGTAATTCCCAGATTTCCATTCTAACTTGAGTCCAAGGAACAAAAGTATCATATTGCACCAAATAAATCATAATAAATGCTTAATAGACAAATATGCWTGTTGTTTTTCTTCTTCTTGTTAATGACCTCCACAGACTTATCTTTCAACTCAGAAGCTGCTGCTCTTTTTCCTAACTGTCGTTTTGTGTTGAATTGCACCATTTGAATATTCACAAATACTCCAAAGATAATCTTGCAGCATGTCTGATAATGTTTGGTTTCAAATTTTATAGCATTCTTATAGTTATTATAACTAAACTATTATTCTTAGTTTCTTTGTGTCATCTGATAATATATAAAAGCAGAGTGATTTTGTTATTCGTGAACAAAAAAATATTTTACAGAATAATCTTCTAATACAAATATGAAACTTGTCCCACATGTCTGTTGCTCTATCTACAAAACCTGTTTTTGGTATCAAAGATCACAACACACAAGAATTTGTCGATTAAGTAATCATGTTTAAGGAGAGAAAAAAAAAGTACCTCCCATGAAAGAAAAATTATACAGAGTAATTTTCCCCTCCCACCTTATTACCAGCCTCTTATGAGCATACAGAAAATTTGTTACACTGTACTGAGGGTTCTAGGTGATATTATTCTTAAAGTTATTTGTAATCTTATAGTGGAGACAGTGCTTCGATGGGAAAAAGGCACACAAGGATTGACCCCACAGTAACAAAGCATAAAGAAGAGTTTTCTAGGATGCAGGACTTCTTGTTGTTTTGAAATACTTAGAGCTCAGGCACTACTAAGAGGCTTCCCAAACCTTTCAATTTAAACACTGATTTATCAATATTTATATTTTATATTATGCAAGTGGTCCAATTAAGAAATTATTAGAAGGTGTCTGAAAAATATCTGAAAAGATGACAATATCGTAGAGCTCTCAGTTGGAAGCTATTCCCCCTTGTCCTGTCACTCCATGTCCCTGTCTCCATCTTTCCTGTGGGSTCCCTTCAGGTACTGGAAGGCCACAATTAGGTCACCCCAAAACCTTTTCTTTTCCAGGCTGTATATCAAAACATCCCATTAAACCTGGAATTAATTTACTTAAGCCCATTTTTTTAGGTTGCTAGGCTTGCTATTCTTTTACTATGTACTAGCAGTGCTACAACAAGTTTTGTCAAAATGCCAGCTATTTTTACAGAGAAGAAGAAAAATGGAGCTTTTGCCTTAATTTTAAGCATAAAAACACAAATAGAAATAAAAGAGCTAAATCTAAGCCAGTCTGAAATAACCAGGAAAGAAAATGTACCTTTAGGAGMCTATTCCCTTTTTAGGGCGTACTTCTTTTATTTCTAAATTCTGCATCAATGTTCTGTGATGTTTAAGCTATTCTTGAAGTTTAAGAGAAATACACAACCAGTCACTTTTCAACATATTAAATTATATTCTCTTGGGGAAAAAAAAAAAAACAAACAAACCAACTTTCTATGACAGGACTAAGTATCATAATTACTTAATCTCAGTTTCTTAAAGGGTGGGTGTAGTTTGGACTTTTTAATTCAGTTATTGTTTGATGTTCTCTTGTACACACAAGATCCCATGTTCCAAAATAGTCTTGTGTGTCCTAACTCATAATGTTTTTGATATTATATGTTTAAAAACTGAATACAATCCTTACCCAAGCAACTATGTATGCTCTCAATTTATAAATAAGTAGACTGCTAAATTCAAGGTGTTAGCAAAATAATTTTTAGCACAGCTTTTTAATATCAATTTATAATGTTGACAATGTTCAAAGAAAYACTGGATCAGTCAAATATTGGCAATAAGCTAACGGTTATCACAGCGAAGTTAATGTCAGCTTAAGAATGACATCAATGTTTCTGTTTCCAAAACCGATGATGCTAATCAAAATGTGGAAATTACACAGCCACCTGGGACGGATGGGAAAGTTTAGGCATGACATCCACAGAGTACGTGTTTCAGGAGTGACAAATTAAGGTTTTCAAGCAGCTGCAATGTTTTCATGTGGGAAAAGCTGATAAAAATCGCATGAGATGAAGATGTAATTGACCTAAGGCTGAAGAGAGCCAGAAACAAGATTTTTCTCTGAAAGGAAGGGGAACCTACTYGAGAAAAGCAATAGTAAAAACGGTGTCCAACGGGAAAAAGTAAAACAAAAGCCTACCTTGATTTTTAAAAGAAGGACTGGGTGGCATGAAACATTGCTCTTTCTAGAACAGTGCATGTAAGGCCTGGTGGGTTTGGTTTTKTTTTTTTTTTKTTTTTTTTTTTTTTTAATAAAGAAAAGAATCTTTGTTGGAATACTCATTTTGGAAGAAAAATCAACAAAGAAGGTTATGTGGTTGAGCAGCCATTTAAATGCCAAAAACATTTATTGCAGGTGCATCTCAGAAAATGGTTGAGCTTTTCTTCTGGGACACGCAGCTATGGTCAGTGGATTTTGGTGTGYAGGTTGAACGGAACATTCAGTGACTTGCTGGTAAAAGTATTGCAGGGCATTTCAAATGTAGAGCAGAAATAATGTGAATACAGAGATCAGAGCTGCTATAAAGATTTTGTATTTTGGAGACTTCCAGGACCAAAACTGGAACACATCAAGTTCTGTTTTGTCAGATCATTTTCCATATTGGACAAAGCAAAGGGAAGGTGTGCTTGGCAGTGGAAAATACAGTCCACAAAAGGAAAGAATTTAGGACATGTAATTTTTCCAACAGTATTTCTACAAGAGACAGATTTCCCAGCTAAAGACAAATCCAAATACATGCACATTCAAAAAAAAAATTAACACAAACTCTACTGGATGATGTTGCGTTACACCATCATGGGCCAGGCATCTACCCATAGTGGAAGATAAGCCATGTCTGTGATTGCAAATCAGGAAGCATSCTAGGAGGGGCTGCTTCAGGAAGCAAAGGTCTTCTCACTGAGGTTGAAAGACAACGGAAATTAAGAGCAAGCTTTGTTTAACAGATAAAAAAATGTAGCTGCCCAAGATACACATAAGGTACTAAATACAGGGAAAGAATCTAAACCAAATGACCCCCTCCAAGACTGCACCCAGTCATGATCTCCAGTCATTTCTGGGCACTCAATCAGTGGGACCAGAGCAGAGCCCGACTGAAGCAACTCCCTTCTCCCACTGATCCCTGCAGTGGGGAAAGCGGATCCTCAGCATCAACTGTTTGTCTCTGCAGATCAGGTCCTATTGCTCCTCACTACTTGCTAATGTAGACATATCCAAATTATATTTATTTGGAGACTGAAGCAGGGCTACATATGGAGAATTTCACCTTTGACAAGTACTAACTTCATTTACATTAACACCTGTCTAGACTGTTTTCCTAAGTATAAACACAAAAATCTCCTTAGTGTATTTGGGCCCTTCTTCCTTAATTAACCATATGTGACGTAAAGTGATACAACCCAGTTAAAGGTATGTCATTGTTGATAGGATCAATTACAGTCAGACATAAGTATTCATTGCTTATACCATCTGTGCTGTACTCCTAAGTGCAGAACCTTGTCAATGAAAGTATACACAGATTAACTGTATTCGCTTTCATTAAAAACCACCAATCTGGTTTGTCACCTCCAGGCACTTTCTGTTAAAAATTTGCAATATTATAATGCACAGTCACCTTCTCCTTCCAGCATACCATGGCTAGATAATTTGAAAGGTTTAGCATAATATTTGTGATTATTCCTCATCTTGAATGATTTTATTCCTAACTAGTGGCAAGTGTCCAAGAGTCTTCCAAAACTCCATTTGTATACAGTCTGGGAAACCACTGTGGTCATGGTAAGGAAGTCAATCTTACCCATTCTGTTACTTGTTTATCAACATTTTCTAAGGCTCCTGGTTTTKGCTGCTGTTCCTCAACATTACAGGATCTGATCATATCACATTTGAGGRGGAAAAAGCCCCCAAAAGAGTAATGCAAGCCCTGGAAACCTTCAGTTGCCATATATTTATGCCTACAAATACACACATGTATATATAGTAGAAATACYACAACTAATTTCATGCCTTTGATGTTAGCTGCAATGAGAATTCACAGCTAGATTAAACTAATACTCCTGAAGTTAATTAACAATTTCATGGATGATACTTGTACATAAAAAGCTGTATGATGTGTTCAGCTCTATAGGATTTGGAAGAGGTCTTATTTTCTTTCCCATCGTTACTATGAGAAAATTATTTTTATTTAATAACATAATAATAAGATAGGYAACACAGTCTCTGGGTGGGTGATGAACGAGTTTAAAGGACCAGTTTGGAGCATGGGAAAAAGCTACATAACCATATATACAGTTATAAAAGCAGGTGGAATTACAATTTACATTTTTTCCCTCAGAATTAAGGAAAGAAATTGATGGGTTAAAATATGTTTCTAATCAAGCTCCCTCCAAAGATGACAGCTTCAATGAAGATTAGGAACCACTGTTCTACTGTAAAATGATTACAATTAAAACTCTAATCAAAGCAGGTCACATGAGACAGCAGGATGTGGATCTAAGTGCATTTCTCTCTCCTAGATTACGTGAAGGCCACCCTTAAGGATCCTCATGAAGAAAAGCAAGAAGGGATGAATAAGATGCACTTCTATTGYTATTGTTTGTATACTGGTTTTATATCTCTGTGTTTAATTTGGAAGGGATTTAGAGGCACACCCATGTGGGAAGASTCTGGTCAGTTTAAAACTGGAAAAAGAAAAAGGCAACRAACCAACCAAAAAACAACTTCTGGCTGATAAGGACTTTTCCCTGTGTTTATTGTAAAGTAGGTCTAAGGACTTGGTCTCCTGAGGTGCTGGATAGTCTTGATGAAGATATTGACCAAAAGTTAAATAAAATAATCTAGAAAAAATTAAATTATTGAGAATAACATGCTAATTACAAAACAAGAAAAGTTAAAACAATACTGTTTGGATTTATGATTAGCATGCTTATTTTAAAAGAGCTGAAAGTAAATCACACTCCAGGATGTTGGAAAAGACATTTAATAAAGAGACATTTATTTGAAATCTATACTGGGGTGCCTAGAATATTATATGATTGTATATAATAACTGCTGTTTACAACACCTTTTAAAGACAAAAGTATAAAAGGAAATTTTGTAAAATATAAAAAGTTCCTCCTTCACCCACCCAACAGCACATGTAAGTATTTTTAAAAAGTCCTTGTTATGGTAGGATGGTACSTGCATGGTTCAGAACAAAAAACCTTTAGAGTAATTGCCATAAAAATATCTGAATTTCCTTACAAAGAACTATTAATTTTTWTGTAGCCTTTAGTAATATTTTTGCATGCTATATTGGCAAAACAAAAGCTCATAAATCCCTACACAAAAGAGCTTGAAATTCTCTTCTCCTTTTSTTCTTTTTATTCATAATCTCAAAATGTTGCCCACTTTTCACTCGTAAAAAATGCAATTGTTTTCTATGGGAGAACAGATTATCTGACTTTCACATTAATTGCTGACAGATACATCTTTGAAGAGGAGGCATTGTTTGAACCTCACCTGAAGGACAAGGTTAAAGCAAGCTAAGCAGAGAGGTTTTCTGTAACACCACCAAACAACAGTTACATGATCATGTGAAGCTGTCAGAGTTGGCAGGTTCAAAATCCCAGTATAGAACCAAACAGCTTGCTTGATCCTTGAAGCCAAAGAAATTACATAACTAGAATTTTGTTTGTGCTGGGAAAATGTTCTCTGTGCCCTTTCAGGCCTTCCACAAGTATTTTTCAAAAGGCAAGCAGTGGCATATTTGTCTTGAGAAGATGTTTTCTTACATGAGTCAAGYCAGAAAGCAAAACTCATCTTCTGTGCAGTGCAGGCATACAGACATTATATAGTCCATATATTATTCTGTTAGAGATGCTCCATGGTRAAGGATGTGCACATACCACAGCCTGTGCTGGATGGTTTCAGAAATGTAAATTTGAGTTAAAAGAATGCATTTGATTTGATTGCACCTGGTTTTGGCTCTGCACTACATTTGGATGAAGGCCTGCAGTTCAGATACCTGCTTGAAACACCACAGACCAGAGATGGTTCTGAAGGTTTAGGGCTGGAGAATGAAGATAGAAATGTTAAATAAAAGGTCTCAGAAGTTAATAGTGCCTGCTGCAACAGCAGGTCTCATCACACTGCCTCGGTCCTTCCTTTTCTCCTCATTAAAAGCAGAGTAATTGGAATGTAGCACAGCATTGGCACAACTGTAGTAATTTTGCTATCTTGCTTTAGGAAACAAACTTTATGAACAAAGGAAACTAGAATCTCACCATTCCTTTTCATCTGGTTATATCTCCTCTCAGGGAATGCCACTAAATAGCTATTAGGTGTGTTATGCCACTCATCCTTACAATTCAGCTGTACTACAGAAGATATTTTAATACCCATGACACGCAACAAGCCAGTGTTTCAAATATGAYAAATTTCATAATTATCATTATTATCAATAATGATCACACTTCAGGAAAAATCGCCCTAGGAAACCAAAAATATTAAGGTATCGTTGTTGCAAAGAGGTCCATCTGAATTTGTGGAATTTAAAGTGGATTCAGGTGTTCAGGTATCCACAGCTGAACAACGTGCTTTGCACAGAAAATAAAGTTGTGGCAAAGTTGCTCTAAATTTCCTCAAACCATAAAAAAAGTTGCCTACATTATAAAATTTTTAATGTGAGGTCATCTGTTTCATCATGAATAATATTACACTGTCTTGTAAGAAAATGTAATTAGTATGAGGCAGAAACTAAAGAAGACGAAAAAATCAGAATCTGTTTTGGTAAACTGATTCTCCTAATCWGGAATTTTTTCTCTATTCATGTCTTGAATAATCTTGAATTAACCTTGGACATCATCTTGAATAATTTTTTCAGAAAGACATTTTACTGCAGGTATGCTAGTGAAATCCATCTGGAAAGCAAATACCAAATCAAATGGCTRCTAGTATGGCACACCAGCTTCAACWCTTTGAAACTCATTTTATAGAGAGAATATATGATCAACACAACAAAATCTCAAAAAGAGGTCTCACTGGTTATGGTACCAGCCTTGAGATGGCACAATTGATTGAATCCCTCATTCYAGCCCAGAAGATTTCCTCAGCTATGAGCTGACCCCTGGGACACAGATACAAAAACCAGCAAGGTTAATAAAACCTTTCCTGATGGAGGCTGGGTGCTTCTAAGATCTCAGTTTTGGTGTCTTTCTTTCTTTCTCTGCCTTCTTTGCAGGWCAATAAAACAGGTCTAATAATCCTGTCCTATAAATTAATATAAATAGAGGTGGGGAAAAGCCATAAAAAGCTTAATGCAAAATAGGCAACCCCCAGACTTCACTGAAAGTCTGGAAGAGAAAGTACACAGTTAATTGCCAGGGTGCTCTGAGATTATTTAAAAAACATTTGTACCAGTAGTCAGTGGTCCCTTTCACTCGTTTACCTCAGACAATGAATTTCTGCCGTTCTAACTTTTTCCCCTATAAAGAAAAAGACTCTTTGCTCCCAATCTCATGCAGTTATCCAGGCTGATGATGTTCACTTTAAACAGCAGCTTCCCCTATGATTCTCATTATTGTTGCTTCGAGTTTTCACTACGCTTGAGTGAAGTATCTCATTTTCTATTTTAGTTCTGCCACTTCAGCACTGYTCCTACCTACGCTTTTTAAACACTGCATCCTCAAAGCTTTAACACACTGAGCTTCAGATGACCATCTTGTACTCAACACAAAGTTCAAAGATGAGATATGTTTCCAAAGTCCCTCTGGACAATGTTTGTCATTTATGAAAACACTGAGGAGACAAAGGATAGGGAACAGATGACAACTAAAACTGGAACAATACAATATTCATAAAATGCAGTGATCCAGAATACATCTGCCACTCAGTCAGTCTCTGAATTTATGTCCTCAATGCCCACATGCAGAACAGCCAAGAATCCTTTCCTCTTTCTTACGGGAGGTGGCTGCAGCTGGCTGAGTCCTGCAGTAATTAATGCCCAAACCGGTTTCTAGGATGCAAGTGACCYGCTCAGAAGTATGTCACAGCACAGCACAGTGACACAACAAACTAAAAAATGCTTTACATACAATTGACATATTAGCTTTTCACAGTTTGCACTCTCTTTAGCATGGTCTTTACACTGCTGCTTTTAGAGAGCAAACCTCCCAAAAATTACTGAGTACTGGTACTGCCCACTGCTTCCAACAAACCTCTGTAAATGAAATGGAGGCTGTAAAAGCAGTTCATGGCCTTAGCTACCTTCAATTACATTCTAAAGAGTCACATGAGGATACAGAAATTAAATCCAGTCATTTCTATGAAACTATACTGAAATTCTGTTTAAATGTAAGGAACAAAAACATCAATGAAGCAGCTGAGACTGTTTTTGCTTTACCATAGTGGAATAACTTGCTTGGATGCTAAGAATGAATTTGGATAGCCAAGCAATAACAAGAAACAAAGTAAWCTTCTCAGTCTTGCCAGGACTGGATATTTTGCCATACCGGGTGGAGGGGAGAGAGTAGAAGGAGAAAAGGAGAAAAAAAAAGTGAACCCAATTGTTTACATATAGTTTATGTATGTTTAATATGGATGAACAGGRCTCAGAGTTGGGTACTGGCCTATTAGCCTCAGCTTCAAAGTTTTCAAATGTAGTTAAATGAAACCAAATGCTGTTAAATGAATTCGAACTGATTTCTTATAAAACACTGAATTCTTGTGCTTTTTGTGGTTATTTGGTATTCACTTCCAATAASTGAAGCCAACAGAGCTCAGATCTGGAAAATTAGCTTCGCTGAAAATAGACAAGCAACTCTAACATTTACACTAACATATTCTGGAAAAAAAAGAAAAAAAAAAAACCAAAACCAAACGCAGCAATCTTCTCCATTTGAAAAGATGAATAAATGGCACCACCAGGCATTTTGCCCATTCTGGCCATCATTGACTATATACATGAAAACACAAAATTGCTGGTAAATCAGATGGCTGCTTACCTGTCAAACTGTCACCCAGCCCTGAGCCACATCTCACTGTCTGTGCCCCTTCCCAACARCTCAGAAAGACAATGATTGTAAAGTGAATTCCACAAGGTTTAAAACCAAGCTGCCTCATGTGGTGTCTMATGAACCATTATTCAGAACTTTGTAAAAGCATCCACTCTTCAAGGAAACAGCTCTCCTCTAGAAAACTCTTGTCTGGTCTTCCTAACATTTAAAAGGGGACTTTTTTTTAGTCTGTGTAAATATTTTTCATAGAGCAAGTATTGATGAATTCATTTTTATCAGACTTCTCTCAAACTCCACCTGGGCTTCTAAAAAGATCAATCAAAAAATGAAGTAGATGTSACTCACATCAGTGGAAAAAGCAAACATATACAACAACACTTCAAGTCTGTAAAGCATAAATGGAGACAGCCAGCTTGCAACTCATACACCCTTGCCATCCTCCATTCTATTTAATCTTTTAGGAGGAGCATTCCTCTRYCCAAATTAAATACAGTCTTCTTCAGTTATCTCTCWGTGAACATCTGGCCATTGAYTCAAGCTGTGCATCACTAAAAAAAAAAWAAAAAATTRAAACTTGGCCTCAYAGAAATCCTCTCCWTAAAATCCARTTTTTCTAAAACCTTTAACAGCYAGCCYTYRMTGATAGGACAAATTAATTTCTTCTGTGTTTTATAGGTAGGATACTCTATGTMATCAGTTGTTAGTATGGCTTTTCCCCTCMATATCYTCAACCAAATGTTCCAAAATCTGATGTGTTAATTATGTCATACCATCCTTCTCTGGCTTGGAGAAACSTTTATGCTCCAACCCCTCTGAGTTTTTTTCTCTATTACTTCACATGYTTCCCATCATGCTAGGGAGCTACAACTGTAAAAGCACCCTTACCTGTTTTAGCCAGCTCTCGCTTTCTCAGTCTCCCACCAGAGATTCTCTCAGCAAAATATCATGGATTTTTTTATATTTTTATTTACCATAACTACAAAAACTGAGGGAACAGCTCTGCCAGCTGGATGCTCAGACTGCTTTCAACACTAGCCTATGGCCAGTTGTGTGTCCTCTTCCTACATTTCATTATTACTTAGATTACATTTATGTCTGTGTGTTTTCAGAGCTCTAAATTCAGTAGTTTTCCATGAAAAGAGCTCTTCAGCAAAATCAGTSAAACAATCAAACTGCCCCATTCTTTCTGTACTATGGCCTTCTGGTGATTGAAACAAAGGAGGAAAAGAACCTAACTTTGYTCACAAAATCTCTCAGTTTTTCACCTAATCTCCCACTCTCATTTTCCTCCATCACCCACTTCATGAGTCAGTCTTTGGTTTTGCAAAGTTGGAATGCCATGTCAATAATAATTAGATCACTCTGAAATATGACAATGATATCTCTGTGAATAAAGCAAAAAAACAATAAAAAATGATGAGGAATTTCTTTGTAGAGGTCTAATAGTGTGCTGATGTAGAGCCTATATACGCATAAACATGTTGACTTTGAAATCACCCCTTAAAAATTATTCTGCTGACACCCATTGCACTACAACTATGCAGAGCTGAATTAAAATACAAAATTTTAAAGGCTAATCAGAAATTAAAATACTAAACTTTCCAGTAAGGAGCAAAACCCTCCTGGAGGACCTGGCAGCTATTAAAAACCCCAACAAACAAACTTGTTTTCTTCCAAATTTTCGTTTGATATCGTATTCAACCACCATTTCTAAGAAGATTCTCAAAACAAAGCTTATAATAAAGTTGGTGAAAACCACAGATTGCAAAGGGTCTTGGAACAGTATTTATGTACAGAGAAAATTTAGAATGTATATGCAAGTCTGAATGCCAATATAATATTCACGAGAAGAAAAAATATGCATTAAAACATTCAGTATATTTAAAAAAAAATAAAATATAACAGATGTTAATTTTCAGACGTGCCTATTTATAGGCTATTTTCTGCTGCTCAACTTTGTAACCTCAAAGTAGCTTCAAAATATGAGGTTTTGCTATTTGATACATAGACGCATTAATATATATTTCATACATAATACATACATATATTTAACAATGAAAATACATTAAAACAATCAAATAAGAAATCCTGAACGGTAAATTTTGGTTTATATTCTTAGTGCAAAACAGTCTTTCTAGGACAATACATAATTTACAATCTAAACAGATATTCAGAAGGAGACAACTCTCCAGGAAGGGCAGTTGTCATTGTCTAAATACCTTTTCAGCACATCTTTTTGGTCCTATTACTCAGTTACTGAAGACACTTTTCATTATTATTACTTGCATCTTTTCATACAATTATTCATTTCTGGAAGTTGTTTCTTTGGCAAATGCTGTCCTACCCAAGCACTCCACAAGCTTTCTTCACTTTAGATAGAGCACAGCACATCCACACACAACACCATTACATGAGAAAGCAGGAAATTATCAAGGGTACTTTATTTTGGGCACCTGAATCAAACCTCTTACAAGCTGATGTTTTTCAGACTACCTATTTCTGGACATTTAAAACACATTCCCCCAGTTTTCTTTTGCTTGAGTTGTGAGAGTTCTCAGRTGCTGCACAAGTACCTCCCTCAAGTACTCTTGAAATAAGAAAATGTATGGGCCACTCACTCTTAAGATGTCGGACTTGATGATCCTTTTGCTCCCTTCCAACTCAAAATTTTCTGTGATGCTGAGTTAAGGGGGAGACATACAAAAAACCCCACTTAAACTTCATAAAATATATCACTGCTAYATTTTCAGCAATTTTAAAGCAGTACGTAAATGAAATACTGATTTGAAGCACAAAGACCATTCTAGATTAAGATGCAACACAGAAGATCAGGCAAAATTCAAGTCAGATCAGTAGTGTGACCCTCTCTAAATGGAAAAATACACTAAGAAAAGGAACATCATCACAGTGACATTTTACTGAAACTGGTTTTCTCAGAACTTAACCCCATCTGTGGAAAATAATTTAAAGCATTTCTTGAATTCAGCAAACCTGAACAATTTGAGATTTGAAGTTTCCAGAGTATTGCAGGAATAAGAACAACATGAAATACAGAAAAGTTTGTTTTACTTGAGATATTTCTTTAAGAGCAGCCAAAATTGCTTAGTGTCCTACACTAAATTACTTTTCTACCCCAGAGAGAGGGTGTTCCCTCTAAACCAGAGATGACGATACAAGGATTTCAGAAACTATTGTTTGCATTTTACTGATCTTCAGATTGTTAACACACAGAATTTTAAAATAAAACCCTGGTAGTCTGAAAACTSTAAAATATTTAAATTTATTTGCTTTAGGAAACAAATAAAGAACCATTAAAAATATTTTGTGTTCTCTTAGAGGCATAGTCTTTTTACTGCCTTTATCAAAGTACCCTCAGTRATCTGTTAAGAGCTAGAAGTTATGTCTGTCACATTCAGCTCATTTCCTCTTTCCCTAAGGGGGAAACTAAGTACAAAATATCATATTTTGATAAGGTTTATTCTCTTTTATTTTTTTAGTAAATGCATATGCATATGTCTCTGTTTGTGTCAGAGACAAAGCTATGTAAAAGAATTGTGCCTTACACTTACGTTCCCATAGGATGTGGCTCCCACYGCCCCAAACAGTCCTTAGAAAGGCTGAGGAGACAAAATGTATTAAGGACCTAAAAAGTCCCAGTGTCATAAATTGCATTCATTACAGTGATTTCCTACCTTAAAATTAAGGTAGTTTTTTTTAAAAGCAGATTCAGCTGCTCATCACCTTCAAGATAAGAAGTATGATCTCACACTGAAATCTTTATTCTTTGGGAAAATCTTCTCTTTAGAAAGCTACTTTTCATATAATGGAACCACAGAATAGATGAGCTTGGAAGGGATATTGAAGTCATATCATAGAATGGCCTGGGTTGAAAGGGACTTGAGCAATCATCTCAGACCTGCTTCAGGTTTCTCAGCAGCTTGTCTAGACCTGTCCTGAACACTTCCAAGCATGGAGATGCAATTATCAAATACAATTATCACATCTATCAGAGTGTTCCTGGAAAAGTGCATCCACTTCCTTACAGATTTTCAAAGGTAGCTGAGATTGCTGTGGGGCTCTGCTCTGATTTTCTCCATAAGGAGTTCAGAGAGCTGGACTCGTTTCTGTATTAACTTCTCATTGAGTAAGGTCATGTCTATAACCAGTTTTGATTTAAGGAAGTGAAATTTTAGATACTTTAATGCATTCCACACTCTGACTTTGTAACTCAAATCATATAACCTTAAACTCTATCCCACCCTAACAGACACTATAAAAGATGGCCAATTTTGGTTCAGAAGATACATCCTCCTAATTTTGTCTCACATTACTTCATCTTTTTCCTCCAATAACTTCCTTACAGTTCAGTTATCCTAAGCAGAGAGAGCAATTGCCATCTAGCTATCAAATTGCTTATTAATCCCTGATGATTATAAATAAATACGTGAAGCTATCCATGGGAAGGGGGGGGGAAATGGGAAAGAGAGGGCAAAATGAAAAGAAAAAGAAGAAAAAGACACTAGCAGAGAAAAAGAACAAGATATTCCAGAAAGCTTGTATCTCAGTGTCACCAGGATTTTAAAGAACACTTCGCTGATGCCTTAGGATTTTAGCTTCTATATTTTTCATGTTTCTGTAATCCTGTAATCCTTCAGTGTTTAACTCCAGGCTCCATATACAGTGCTAAGCAGTTCTCCCACTTTAGTCAAAACAATTCCTCTCCAGGCCCCAAACTCAAGGACACCTCACTGTCTTAGGCCCCAAGATATGTAAACAACAGAGAATTGGGGGGAGCAAATTTGGAGCAAATGACTTCATTGGCTGAAGCTGTAATTAGAGAATTAACCACCAATATGCAAATGGACAAATCTTGTAAAGCATGAACAACTTGTGACTGATTGTCCACTTTTGGGTGTAGCCCCTACGTGGGCTGTGACTRCCCTAAATGYACCTGAAGGCCCTTGAATGAATATAACTGCTTTGTATTCTCTTAATTTAGTCCTGTCTCTGAGGTAAACCAGATAAGGCATCATCACCTCTGGTCATTTTACAAGCAGCAGTGGAAACAAAATGGAGCCAGTTTYGTAATCAAGAGCTACTCAACTTAGGTGCTCCTTTCACACAGCACAAAGTAAACTATGTTGAGTTAAAGGCTGGAAGACAGAACCAGGGACAATTTTCCTTCTGAAAGCTGTTCACTTTTCTGTCTTGAATAAACAAGACCGAGTCAGAGAGAGTTCTTTGCCCTGCATGGTTCAAGCTGTGGGCTTGAGTTCGAAGCACCTGCTTAATTCATGTACCCACCCAGCCCTCTTACTGTTAAACCTTCCCAGTAAGASCCTTGCTATGTGAAAAGTGTGTGTCTCCTTGAAAAACCATTAGGCAATTACATTGCAAAGTCATGAAAAAGTACTTCCTCTAAAACCTGAAGAAATCAGACACCTGCATGTGCAATGCAGTCTTAAAAGCAGAATGACAGGATTACAAGGTCAATGGTTTTCCTTTTGACAGATGTTATCTGGGCAGGATTCTGGCTCCTAGAGAGTTCAGAAGAAGGAAARAGACAAAAAGGAAACAAAACAAAAGAAAAAAAAATACAATAGGCAGCAAAGACCAACCAACTGAAAAAAAGAATCTTAAAYAAAATAAACAAGACTTCAATTGAGAGATGAGAAGGATAGGGTGGCAACATTTAGTTATCCCTTTAAAGAGGAATATAATGTTACTCTGCCCCTGGGGTTTGGCTGCACCACTAGTCATTCCATGGGATGTTTGGATCCCCCTAACTTTTCCTKCACTCTTCAAAGATGTGTTAAAAAYACATTTTTTATACAAATYCAATWGAGAAAATGGGAATTTATTCTGCATGTTAAGAGCAAGGAACTGCTTGCATTCTTGTCCACCAGAAGAAAACGGCATACAACAAGGACAAAACCTATTCAATACTTGTACATAAAGCAGATCAATCTTGTGTGGAGCCTTCAGACACCATAATGATGAAATAAGAACAAATTCTGGATASCAGTTATTATTCCCATATGGTTACTGAGCAATTTATTACTAGACATCTGACATTGTCTCCCACAACTGAATCTCACTTCTATTACCACTTCATTTATCATTCACTTCACTGACTGTTACATCCCATGTAAAAGTTTTAGCTCCTGGAGAAAAACTAATTTAATAAGTGTAAAATGCCCCCCAGACTCCCCTGATGTCCTACTCATACAATTCCATTCCTATTGGGTTGATCCTTCAAGAATCAGGCAATAGTTAACACAGGTATCTGTCAAGACTCAAGGGGGATCAAAGTCACTGCRCCAAAGAGAAAATCTGAGCAAAGAATGGAGGCAAAATTACCAGATTTAGCTAGATGTTTTTTGCAGAAATAGTTGGTGGYCATCTCTAACACAGAGTTCAGAGGAGGCCACCAAGTTGATTGGAGGAATGGAGTACCTCTCCTGGGAGGAAAGGCTGGGAGAATTAGAGATGTTCAGCCTGGAAAGGAAAAGAAATTGGGGTGATGGAGTTGCAGCCTTCARGTACCTGAAGGGAGTCTGCAGGAAAGCTGGAGAGAGACAAGACCATGCTGGAGAGAGACAGGACAAGGGGGAAAGTCTTAAAACTGACAGAGAGCAGGTTTAGATCAGAGATTAGGAAGGAATTCCTTACTGTGAGGGTGGAGAGGCACTGGCACAGGTTTCCCAGAAAAGCTGTGGCTGCCYCATCCCTGGATGKGCCCAAGGCCGGGCTGGATGGGGATCTGAGCAACCTGGTCAGGGGTTGGGAMAAAATCATCTTTAAGTTCCCCTCCAACCCAGCCATTCTATGATTCTATGAAATGATGACATAGGAAGTGCTACTATAAACACTGCACAAAGTATAAAATCTCCACCTGTGAAGAAATACTCTGGGAACAAGGCTTGTATGTGATTATCAATATTAACGTAGTTCAGGAGTGTGAGCTGGACACCAGCAGGACCACAGCACACATGTTGAATATCTAACTTTTCTACCTATGAAGTATTCTTTATTTTCTTTCCTACTTTTCTCTGCCCTTGATCAATCTCTGATTCAGCAGGCCATTCTGTATCAGTGAATATTTGAAATCTCTTTTAAAATCAGCAACCAAATGCTAATACATATGCTTATATATAGATGTATCTATCTCTGTATAGGTGTGTGCAAACACACACACAACATTCACACGGCTGCAGAGGATGCAACCCTGACTGAATTCCTTCAAACTGTTGGGATATAACACTATTTTCCCCACCAGATGGCAGTAATTTCAACTTAATATAAGCCGGACTGGTCACCACATGCACAGAAAACAATAGCATACTCTACRTTTGGGATTTTCCTTAAGAGCGAATGCTGGTCTTTTACATATGTAGAGTTATTCAAGTTTCCTTCCATTTAATGAAAAAATGTTCTACTAATAGCTAAGCTCAACTTTGATCAGTGTATCCTACAAGGTTTTGTTTGTTTTTTTAAACATATCATTCCATATTAWTTTTTTTTTTCAGTACACTGCAATTTTGTCCAATTTAAGAAGTACAGGTATTATTTCCAGTCATTGTGYTTTCCCAAACAGAAATAACTGGATAACTTTCAACTGTGTAATAAAAGAACTTTTACAATATACTACTGATAAAAAAGACCAAAGGACTCTGAAGAAGTAGGGGAAATGGTAAATACTTTCTGCATAATTGTTTGATAAAAGYATTCAGTGTGCAGATTTCTTGATTTATAAAAGCCCAGGGTAACATCTACAGCAAAAATATTGCAGCCAGCACAAACTATATTACACACAGGCTAAATTGCTTTTAAAGTGGGAGCTGACAATTTCTTCTACTGGTGAAAGCAGGGAAGTTTTTGTCAACATAGTCCAGGCACTGTAAAAATAATTATTTTATTATGTAATCTGGTGTGTGGATACTGCTCAGTAGGATACCTACCTCTAGGAGCAACAYATCCATAGATTCTAACCAAGATATCATTGTTGCCTTTTTATTTTTTAAACTTGTTGTTTGAAATAAATTTTCCAGAAGAAAATTATATGACAAAAAGAGAATTTCTTCCTCCCCATTCTACTAATATTAGTATTCACTGTGATTAAATGGGTTTATATTCAGCTCTATTCTATGCAAAGATAATAGCAAAAGTGCACATTCTAATTAATAAAACACACTCATCTTCCAATAAATTTATAACCAAATATGCAGTCTGTTTGGACAGCTGGCTTCACCATCCGACAAGCAGAGATTCAGATCCCTTGTTTCTCTTTCCATGTTTTTTTGTTCAGCAGAAGGTAGAGCWAAATTTTCTCTAGATACACAAAACAAATAACTACAGTAATGGAAAGAAAAGATCATAGACACAAAGCAAGAAGTGAWATGACTGTATTCTACTAATTAAGCATTAAGTAGCTGGTCACACTTGTCTTTCACACTCATAGGTAATATTCCTGAATATTTCTATTTYAACATCAAAATGCAAATCCCATTTACATGGTTGTATACTGGATGAGCAGTATCCTAACTCAGTGACGTTTGAACTGAAGAGGTTCTCAATATATATTTTAATTCAAAAGACCTGTTCATAAACTTTTCATTGTGACTTGATATTCTGCTGAGATTACATATTTACATCAGCTGGAAGTATGAGCAGAATCCATCATAAAAATAAAGATTCTTATATAATTTCCTTTTCCTGAAGGAAGAGGAAAAATAAAGGTATCGAGCAATTTTTAGTATGAACCTAACCAAAAGGATTTGAAGTGGAGAATGAAAATCTTTGTCAATAATCATGAGCTCAAAATCCATCCTGGGCTTGGAAGGAGAAACTGAGTGAGTCATTGTTGAAGGGGACAGAATAAACACAGRGTAAACACAGCCATTCACATTCAACTTAAAGTCCCAACACAAAATGTTTAGCACAGCCCTGTGATGTTCAAAGGGCTGGTGAAGARGCAACAGACAACTGGCTTTTACCTCCAGCTGCAGGATCAGTAATAATCCTACAGTTACATTTAGAGGATTCTGTGCATTTTGAAAAGGATATGGGAAAAACAGAGATGGAGGAAGAGACACCATTACTGAATACTGGAGAACACATGCTACAGTCAAAGTCTTAAGAGGTCTCAGATCTATTTTGGCTGACTTGAACAAATATCTAGCAGTCATTACAGGAAAACAAATACCACCTATAAGTGCCAGCAGAAAACAATGGAACAATGGCTCAAAGCTGAATTTGGTAAAATTTAAATTGGGTAAGAGGCATGAATTTTGATACTTTGTTTTATGAAAAATCACTCTTGTTATGAAGATAAATAGTGGATTAAATAAAAATAATTTCCTGTATGAAAGACAAAATGCAGGGGAATAACAGCACAAAATGTAAAAACCTGAGATTTTAAATGATGTGTTCCAATGGCCCATTCTGATTTGAAACCCAGTCCTGTGCTGTGAAGAGAAGCACCATGACTGAGCTCCTTGGGAGCCCCATGAAAGCCCCAGAGGGGTTGTCCCCTCAGTGTCCTGGAAAGGCACCGTGGGATGGAGAGCAGCCACGCTCCTCACAGCTCCATRTGCCAGCGCTGCTCATGTGACAGGGACACAAACCCTGGGCAGYGCTCTCAGGGCTTACCTGCAGCTCGTGGAGCAGCAAACACAGTCCTGCTGTCAGATGGAATGGCAGCTGCACACCTGGAAGAGACACAGCACATCAGAACAGGGATGCAGCACTCATGCAATGAACTACCAGAGTTCCACCTGCTATTTCAAAAGGAAACCTGTTCCAAAGAATGACACAGTGGTATGTTCCGTAATTTCACAATATAAAGACAAAAAAAGAGGAAGGTTTTGTTTTTTTTTTTACAAGACTTGATGTAATTCAACAGGTCAGCAAATTTAAGGGAATTGTCATGTAACAGCAGCTGCAACAACAAAATAAGGTGGTACAACATCTTCTGTCTTGCAGGCCCCACAACCTTGCAGCACATCTCAGACTGGGGAYACTCTCTTGCTGCACGCACATTTAGTTGTTTGCTGAGCTTTGCATGCAAATAAATTCATAATTCTGTACTTTCATAAAGTGCCAACTAACTCAATTTCTGAGACCGAATTTTAGCACCAGAAAATTCTTTCTTCTCTTTATAGATTGTTAGAAAACATGTAGTTTGAATTTTTGCACAAAGCCTATATTTTTTCTTATTCATGSTAACATCTTCACAGCAAACACAAAGTTGTGGTTAGCAGAATATGTAGGGAAAGTATTAATCTACAATCATGTCTAATACAATAAATGCAATACYAAGGGGAAACACATGTAGCAGAAGCACAGTGCTGACAAAAGGTATTCAGCCTACACAGTAAGAAACCTTCTGAGCTGTTTGTTATCAACAGATAATATTTAGTCCTTCCTTTCATTAATATGGAGTTTTTCAAGAAATGGGATAAGTTTGCAAACTGTTGTTGCACTCAGAGAAAACACAGGGTTTTTAAATGAGGAACCCTTCAGTTTCTGAGAGCTCCATTAGTATTAATTACAAGTTTAAAGAAGCACCACAACATATTCACACTGATAGTATAGGCATAACTACAGCATAATTACTGTCACTTCACTAAGTGCAGTCATGCATACACATCCCCTTCTAGGATCAAAGTGGGGCATATCCAGTCCAAGCTCCCGATATCAGAGGCAACCGTGTTTCCACTCCCTTTTATAAATGTGTCATTTTCTACCTTGCAAACTGTCAGACGTGTGTGGAAAAACAAAACCTGACCACCTTATTGGGAATCTCCTCCAGAACACCACTSTGTTGATTGCTAGAAATCTTCCAACTTCCAGTCTGGTTTTCTGCCAATTGTTTCTGTCCTGGCATTGTTCTTTGGATTAAATGATTTCTCTCTTTCCCTCACAATTGTCCTCTCTTCGCAGTGCACCTTTTCTCTTGGCATTTTTTTTATTGAAGAGAAATAAAGCTTTCAGTATCCTCACAATAACCTTGCCCTTCCCAATATTTGTTTTATTATTTCCATTTCTCTGCTACACCTAAATCCACACTTCCTACACCTGGGCACTCCAAATCCTTGGCAACATTCCTGGGACTTTGCAGCAGTGACTCACATGGAAGAATTAATAATTTTATTTCATTACCTGAAAAGTCTAACTTGAAATTATTTTAAATGGTATAAACCTTGCTCATGGACGCATCAGATCACTGGGAATGCAGTTATGTGGATGAAATTCCTCTTACCTAGTTTTAAGCAGCATCTCACTGCAGGTCCTTTCGAATCAGAGACACTTCACAGCATGATTCATCTGAGCTATTTTGGGAGATTCTGACTGGATGAAATCTGTTGTGCCCTAGAAATACTCTCCACTGACCATGCCTAAACAAATATCTCAGTTGGAGAGAGCTAGACTGAATCAACTGAAGATCTTATTTTGTGGTTTATTAATATAATCAGCTCCTTCATTTCCTTTTAAAAATCTTGAGATAGCAGATAATAGCAGAAGCAATCATAACCATGCACATAACCAAGTTTTCAGACTTCATCCTGTTTCTATTACAGTCTCTCAGTTGTGAGTTTTTCTCTGGATTATTCATTGATGGTACTTTTGAATGGCATATTGAAAATGGCTCTTCTAGTACACCTTTAAAACCCACAGTAACTACAGGTAGCAAAATTTTCCCTCAGAAATCAAGTGCTTATGCAATGATTTAACAGAATTACAGTCTGACAATTGATATTCTAGACTATCACATGAGAGCGAGGAACAGGTATTTTAAAATATGCTGAATTTTGATCAATCATAAATAAAAGGATGTCAACTTGGGGAAGTAAGCAGGATGCTTTTTGTCATCTCTATCAAACATCGTTTACTAGAACTGCTAAGCAAAAAGCTTTAAAAATTTGAATAGTCCAGGATAAACATTATTTTTTTTTAAAGTACTAAAAAACCTTCACAAGTATATCATCATCTTCTCCAATGGAATAATTACAGATTTTTTCTGCACAAAGAATGGATTAAAATCAGAGGGAATTTGATACTTTCCCTCACCTCCAGAGATGAATCAAGGTAGTTACTTTACTATATGATCTCACAATGGACTAATATTTAAAAATTAACTACTGAATCTTAAGAATTTACCTGAAATCCTCCAAATATAAGCTATAAAACAGAAAAAA
>NW_026623327.1:1274293-1277332 GCF_030028575.1 Malurus melanocephalus | reverse complement strand
ACTAAAGCAGAAGTTATTATGAGCACTTGTTATCCTACTTGGTCATCAGAAACCAAAAATCAGAATAGCACTCAGATGGGCAAACACTGAACAACTTCACYCCTTGAACCACAATACCAAAAGGATTAAATTCCAGACAGTTCAGGCTCAAGGACAAATTCATGGACAGGACATCYCTAAACAGATACTGAAGGGTACAGGAGGGGATGTCCCCTCTAGCATCACATGTCCAAAAATGGTGGATGCCTAGGGAGTACAAGGGAAATGGATTACCATTCAGACCCAAAATCCCAGTCACAGCAGGTTCAAAGGGATGTCATTTCACAGAAATATGGTAGATTTTCTTCAGAATTTAATTTTAGATACTTTTTTTAATGTCAGACTATCAACCATCACATCCCTCATAAACCAAAAAATCATCAGATTTTTCATTTTCTCTGAAAATTCTATTTTCTTAGGCCAAAGATCTCATAAACAGGACAACGGCATCATTAAGCATAGATGCTGATCTTWTCAATGTTTCTCATTTCTGAATTGACTCAGAATTGGTCTCATTTTGCAGTCTGCTATGTATTCTTTCACATACTGCTAAGCACAAACTTTGGATGCTTGCTCTAGCTTGAAAAGCAATTGCTCACARTCATGCAAGTATTTCTTCACAAGATTTCTTTACAAATAATTCTTATCGGTAATGTACAACTTCCAGAGCTCTTCAACAGATACAAACACAATGCAAATCCCACCCCTGATTCTGAAACAGGATGTAATAATTCTATCAAAGGCATATCTGTACATAAAATAGACAATTATTTATCCTGAAAACCCCCATTTTCATGACTAACTCTTTAGTTAGGGAAGGGAAAAGTCAAATACAAAAACAAAAATTAAAAAGAAGAGGCAAATGCTGAGTTAAAGGCACGCTTTGAATAAGAAGAATTGTTGTGATGGTTTTCTGGAGATATTAGAAAGGCAAAAGCAACCATGTTCTACATGTTTTCCATTGTTTTCTACTTGTTTTCTGTTGTTTTCTGCTTTATGGGAAARTGAGTCTTCTTGCAGACGAGAAAGCAAATCATATTCTGGGCTGCATCAAAAGCAGGATGGTCAGCAGGTGACTCTTGCCCCGTACTCCACTCTCATTAGACCCCCATCTGCAGGATTGTGTCCAGCTCTGGGCTCTCAGAACAACAGTGACATGGATTTGTGGGAAAGAGTCCAGAGAGGAGAGGAGACTTTGGGGAAACCTTACTGGGGCCCTTCAACACCTGAAGAGGTTTAGGAAGCTGGAAGTGAATTTTTACAAGGTCTTGTAATGATATGAGAGGGTGGAATGACTTTAAGCGAAAAAAGAATACATTTTTGTTAGATATTAGRAAGAAATTCTTCACTCTAACAGACACCAGCACAGGTTTGCCAGAGAACTTGCGGATACTCCCTCCCTGACCATGTCCAAGGCCAGGCTGGATTGGACRTTGAGCATCCTGATCCAGTGGAAGGTGTCCCGCTCTTGGCAAGGGGGTTGGAATGAGATGATCTTGACCSTGAGATGAGCTCAGTAGGTCACAGCCTGCTGCCAATAACGCCAAGGCCATGAGTTTGATCTCTGTATGGCTGAGTCTCTTTAGAGATGGACTTGATAGTCCTTGTGGGTCTCTGCCAACTCAGAATMTTCTGGAATTCTATAATCTTTCAAGTCACCCCCAACCAAAACCATTCTACGAATCTGGGCCTGTTTGGCATCACAAGCTCTTTGCAATACAGATTTTTGCTCTGAAATCATATCACAGTGTTTTGATCTAAACTCAGGCAGGGTCTACACAAGACTAAAGCTGTTACTGCTGCTGTTCTGCAGGTCTCTGTTTAAAAGCTACCAGAAACATCAGGTTATTCTGGACTAACATAATTTCAGTAATGCTAAAGCTTCCTTTCCTATGAACAGGATATAAGCACTAAAGGGCCTTGTATTTATCAATAACAGAGGCTCAGAAAGTGACAGACCTGAAAAGAACATCATCCACTTGAGATGCTCCTGGAATTAGACTAACTTCCATTTCAGAACACCACAGAACTATGACACTGAGTGAGCAAATGTGACTTTCTGGTTGTTTGAGAGCTCATCTTGCATCTGTTATTTATATTCAATGCATTTGGAAGGAGATTTGAAAGAGGGGCAACAACTTAATCAGACTTTCTAAGGCTTTTTGTGGTGGGGATTATAGACCAAGAAAAATACTCAAGAGCCAGAGAGACTTAATTTGTTTTGCATCTTATATCAGATGTAGTTAGTCATTCCCAAGTTCATTACAAAACAAATCCATGAACAGTACCAAAAGCAAATAACTTTTGCTGACTTGACTGATCCATCTGTGCTCTTGGTTTTTAGGAGGAAAGTCTAGAGGCTTTCACATGCTACCAAAATTCTAACAACACCATTTTAAACTTTGATGGTTCTTTGCTCCATGAGATTCTCCAAGTCCTTGCTCTTAGCAAGTCCACAGTCAGGTTTGAATATTCTGTGTCTTGAAGGTAATGTAGAAAAGGATTATGTGGAGGGGAAAATCAAAGATTTTTGGTGAGGATCGACACAACAGCACTTKTAGAAATCTTGGGTTAAAAAGTGCCTTTTCATTAAACTTCAGTCAACTGTAGTGCATCTTGTATCATCAGACTAAAACCTGGGGTTTCATCTGGTTTTTACTGCCTTTACTTTATCCAGCGGATTATTAGGATGTGCAACATGATAAACTACTGTCCTTGAAATGATGATTTGCAACATTATTGTGTATCATAAAAAAGTACAGTGTCAAAATTGCTTAAAGGCGGAGTGCAAATTGCTTAAAGATGGTCCCAAACTGCAGAACTCTCATCTCCACTGAGCAAGAGGATCATGGTCTCTTTGTCCTGGTTTGGCATACTATGACAGAGCTGACATTTTTTTTTAAATTCAATGAGCAATTGAATCACTCTCCTAAAACAAACTGATGACACAGTGAACCTTGCCTAGAGCAAACCAAGTTAATCTTTGTCTACATCTCTTAA
>NW_026623327.1:1260491-1274233 GCF_030028575.1 Malurus melanocephalus | reverse complement strand
TATGAATTGCATTGATTATGAAAGAAATTGTGCCTGAGAAATCCTTTCTATGCAAACCACAGAACTTTACAACAACCAGGACRCATCTTCAGTATGAAAAAATCCAAAACAAACCCGTCCTTCTCCCCATTTTCAGAAGCAGTGATGCACCACTTTGGTTCAGAGAAGCGGAATTGGCTTCTGTCTCTCAATGGAAGTTGGAAAGCACCAGAGGTGCTTCTTGAGGGCCTTTAAGGTATTTAAGAATAAGAATGTTTATGTGATTTGGCCCTTCATTTAAATGAATGGCCCAAAAGGAAAAAGAKAAATCTCTCTCTTTAGTGCCTCTTAGTCACCACTGGCTGAAATGGAGTGAAAGGCCTCAAACTTTTAGCTTGAATGAACCAGGTGCAAAGCTGGCACGTGGCTGAAACAACAACCCAATGTTTTATCAGAACCTCAGTGACAACAGTCCAAGAGGGACAGGACCACATGTACTTTGGGGTAACGCGCGGTAAAAACCACCCAAAAACAACACCAGTGGAAATAAAACTCAATGGTTTCGCATTCATGTTTTTATTACTCATGGAGATGCAACGTTTTCCCTTCAAAACCAAGTCTTACACACCTTTCATTGCAATGCTCTCTCCTCAGCTCCTTACAGAACACTAATTATTTCAAGATATGATCATGAATATAATTAAGATCAGATCCTCCCCTTGGTACACTGTGCAGACTGCTGTGATATTAGAAATTATTTTCTTATCAATTATATTAAAATGGACAAGAGAAAAGCCTTTCACTTAAAGAAAAATCTTTCTTCCAGTAACAAATCTCTCYCTTTGAAAAACATAAATTACTAAAATTGAATGTTTTATAAGCATGAGAATAATTTCAAGCATTGTTTGAACACCAAATACAACAGCACTGTCTTTTGCAGTTTATGCCATACGTACAAAATGGATTATTTAACATTTTAGTTTATCATTGCAAATTATGAAAATCAAGAGAACTTCTCATAGCCTAAACAAAGCTGAAAGCACAACGTTTTCAGACAGTGTATGAATTTATAAACTGCAGTGAGTATATGAAAATGTTTGTCATCATTAACACTCATCTACAGCTYGGAATTTCAAAATGTCTTATTACATTTAAAAGCCTACACAAAAACCAGCAAACAGATTCTTCTCTTAAGCTAATGGGACTAGCTAATGGGCATTCTGGAGAAAAGGTGCAGCTTGCAATCATGTCAATGGCCAGCTGAAAACGGAATTAATATGCAGGCTATAAATTATCCAGAATTAATTCAATTAAATCAGATCATGACCATTTAAAGATAACGGGCTTCCTACTTTTGCTATTAACATTTAACTACTTATATTGTATATTTATATTTTCTATGCATGTTTACATTTTCCTATGCAATTTTGGAGTTTTTTTTCTTGGATAATTTTGGCCCATAAACGTGCAGGGTAGGTCAAATATATATTTTTTAAAAATGCCTGTGGTTATTTGAGGGCAACATACATTTAATTCACAAACATGCTTTCGTTTCAAATACACAGTCCTTAGTCTGAAGTTAAACTGTCCTAAAGATCAACGAAAGTTGAGAATACACCCTGAGAAAATACTGCCCTTGATGCACTCATAAATATTAATTACATTTACAGGCTAGCAATACAAATTCTACCAAGTACCACAGGTCCCTGCAGTTATTAAAAAGCAGGAAAAAATACTGATGGAAATTATGTGAGTAATTATTAATGTTTCTGGAACTTTAAAGTCTGTCCCACAGTTCACCAGACATTTCCCTCCCATGTCGTTCCCCCCCCCCCCCCCATTTTAACAATAATAGTTGGAATAAGATTAATCTCATACTGATAATAAGAAGACAAATGCTGTAGCTCATAATAATACAGACCATCATATAGTAAGCATGTAACAGAAGCTACTAAAGCAAACTCTTTAACAGTAAAATTCTGATAAAATAGTAAGCCATCAAAATTTAAAAACTACCACAAACAGTTAAAATGTTACAGAATAGATGTAATAAACAAAATTAAAAAAACAGGCACATCTATGCCAAGGCAAATACACTGCAGATTTTAATTTTTCAGGAGGAAACGTAACACATCGCAGCTAAAGGAATAACAAAGCAAAAAGAAACAAAGTACAAATGTAACAGTTCGCTAAGGTTAATGGTTACACCGCAGGCTTATAGTCACTGATCACATTTTTACTACCTGTGCCTGCTTGCAGATAGTTTTTTTTCCCCCTGAAGAAGGCAGGACTATTATGTGTTGATTTTGTGTGCATTTTTAATTGTCTTGTCTAGAAGTGCAAATCTTGAAAATTCGCATCGTAGAACCAAAAATGAAGAAAAATAACTGGCAAATATTGAACAGAAAAGTTGTTGCAGAGATGCAGAAATTAATTACTTTCATACTTGCAAAACTTATAATAATATGCACTTGGAAAGAAAAGCAAAATCTTATTTTAAATGGCATTTGCTAAAGCTACGCTAACAAAAGGATTTGTGGCCCTGTCACGAAAAAGACATTGACCCTTGACCTTTTTTCAGTTTAGAGAAGGAGAATAGCCAGAATCTTGTGTATCAAACAAATGTTTGTTCTGTATAAACCTTCTCCCAGTTTTCTTGGTTTGCTGCAAAAGCGGATGAAAAAAAAAAAGAAGAGAAGAGAAGAGAAGAGAAGAGAAGAGAAGAGAAGAGAAGAGAAGAGAAGAGAAAAGAAGAGAAGAAGAAAAAAAAAAAAAAAAGACAATAAAAAAAGAAAAGAAAAAACTGCCCCAAACGAAAGGCTCGATTCAGAAACAGTGCAAGGCTGCTTCTAAACAGTCATGTGACTTTTTTTTTGCTAACAGCCATGTGCTCGCGTATCATTTTACTCTGAAATAACTCTGCGGATTTCAGCTCAACCTGCCTTTGCTTATAATGCATGACATAGCCTGTGAGGGAGCCTGAGAACCGTCCCTCTTCAAAAGCAAGGTTCCCATGCTTGGCCTGTAACCATGGAAGCAGATGCCTTTTTTGCTTACCCCTGCTTACCTCTTTGCAGCCACGAGCTGCTCCCTATTGTTAAAAGGGGTACGCCTTGATTTTTCTTCGTCGTGACTGAACTTGCCTCTTCTTCAAAGGGCACGATGCTGCAGGTCATTGGTCTAGACTGTTTGCACGGTCCAGAGAACAGCCTTGATGTAACCCTTGCTCCGTCTGTGCCACACCACCAGCCGTGCGACTGCAGACTGTAGGGGGACATCGGAGATCTGTATTTGAAAAGAAGTCCGTCCGATTTTGCCATTGTGCCTTTTCAGTCATCGATCGAATGAATATCGAACCTTCTGTCGTTGCATGTGTGAAATAGATAGCTTAGCAAGCACTTTTGTGCCCAAACCTGTGCAGTGGGCCAAACTCTCTTTCTTTATTCACAAGTATTATTGGATTTTGTAGTATAGTAATTTCTTAGGAACTTTAATAACAGTGCCCTGATGTTAGAACAGCCTCACAGCAGAATTTCTTTGTTTTAACCTGCTTGATTTAGCACTTAATTTTTTTTTTTTTTAAGGTGCTTTCTCTTTTAGTCATTCCCAGTTGAACATCAGCCCTCTTAAAGTGCAAGGGAGGCTGATTTGGAATCGGTATGAACAGCCCAGAATCGTGAGGGGTTTCAAAACTAAATACTGACTGGAGGTTTGCTGCCATAACGCTTTAAAAATAACATGGGAGAAAAACTAATGTGAATTTGGAAAGTTTCCAAGATAAATTCAAAAAGAAAAAAAATTTTAAAAAAAAATTGCTTTTTGTTTGTTTGTTAGATACAATAAAGTAGACAGTCTTAAAGAAAAGATAGATATTCTAATAGATAAAGTAACATGACAGTGGTGACTAGAACCCTAAAAAAATTATATTCTTTTTTTTTTGCCTTTATCCAGAAAGGCAAATTATTTGGAAAATTAACATCTGATAATGTGGGTCTCTGCTCTTCTGTACTAGTGCAAAAACATTTTTGATATTCACTAGTCAACTTTTGGGATTTTTTTTTTAATATGTATTTTATTTTAAAGATGAAAAAGTTAAATGTCCACATCACTGCAAGAAATTGTGAAAAACATGCTAAACCACCAAGAAAATGTAGCTGAAATGTTCAGTCAAAGAGTTCTACAGAACTCCAGRAATTTCAGGGAGGATTGAAGAAAAAGATTCTCTAACACCTTCGAATTTAAAAAAAAAACCAGAATTGTAGCTAACGTGGAGAATGATGCCAGTCGGTAAGCAAGTTTTTACTCTTCTTTTAATGGAATGCCAAAATCTCTGATCACTGCTTGACAAAAAACAATAACCTAGTGAAAGCCATCAGCACCTACTCGCTGTACAWTATGCCAGCCTCTACTCTGTTCTGACAAAATTTGGACTGCATCAAAAAGGGCTTATATAATCTTCAGGGTGCTGCTCACCCAGMGTTGTCTGCTTATGACATCAGTATATATATTTTTGAGATAGCACTATCTCATACTTCAAGGCATACCTATTTTCTCTAATTGCCGCAGGCGAAGGGGAGGTGCACTAAAGAATAAAGAAGGTTATTGTGACAGATGAAACATAATTCACAATGAGTACCCTTTTCATGCAGCCTTAAGTAGCAGAGGATTACTCCAAGCTGAATTTTAGGAGAGTATGTATGATCTGATTTAATAATACGAGGACAGGCCACAAGCTGAAAGGCAATATAAACCAATTATGCTTTTGCTGATTGTTTGTGGGGTTTTGTTGTTGGGGTTTTCCCCCTGACCACCCTTTCTCTTTTCTGGAAATAGAAGAAATATTAACATGAAGAGGGTCTGAAGAAACATGGGGAAAAGTAAGAAATGCCGAGAAATAAAAGTTGGGATTTTCTGGAACGGATATTGACAAAATGCTTATTCTATATTTCTGCTTCATGACACTTAAATGAAATAAGATCATGCCTTTTCTTCAGTAATTATGCGCTGTGAAAGTAGGTAAACTGATTTTGATACACTTACTGAACTTGTCTTGCTTCTGAGAAATTCATGCTTGAGTCTTCTAAAAATGCTGTGTGATGTCAAGTTTAAATGTAGATTACTGTGATAGGAAAATAACTTTCTGCTAAGTGTGTGTACATTGCTTTTCTGAGTCACTGTTTTAATATTTAAACAGTAAATGGGTAAGCTTGCATGAGACTTTTATATGTTTGTTTCCTTATAGCTTGCTTCGGAAAATAAGTGCTTAGCACAAATTACTGTATTGCATTCTGAAATGTTTCACCTTTAAATAGTTTCAGTTTTCATAAAACAACTCTTTCTGTATGATCTAAAATTGCATTCAGAATGCCTGGACTTGTCAGCTAGTTAAACTGCAGAAACTGCTAAAGTGCTTGGCAAAAAGGAAATAAACAATGATGTCTCATTTTGTCTATAGAAATGTTAATTTAGATTAATTACTTTTTTAAGTAATAGACAACTTTTAGAAGTCCATTTTAATGTAATCTTATTAAAGTATTAATTAATCTCAAAGAACAGTTCTATAAATTTAGTATAATTTAGCATGCAAAATAAAACTATTTTTAGAAATGGATTCTAAATATCTTCTTAGAGTGTTCATCTTGTTTGAAAAATCACARAAAAAAGCTCCTCAACCATGAGTTAAATGTTTATTATCATATAGTTTGGATTTTTTAAAATTACACAATAACTGCTTAGAAGCAAAGCTAATAAAACTGTGCTTCTAATTGAAAACTATTTTTCAGTAGGGCTTAGTTTATATATTTGAGATTTTGGACTAAAATATAAAATAAAGATTAATTGGAACAGACTTTCTCTTATTCAGTGCTGCTACGTGTCAGACTAGCTAAGGCGATTCGACAACTTAACATCAAATGTTCCATAAACAAACTGCAAGAAAATTACATAAAAACTAGTGCATGAAATTATTACTAATTATATTTTCTAAACCAGAAAAGAACACTGCCGTTTTGTCTTTCTAGAGGCTGTTACTGAACTATTCTCTTRCATAACATGATTTCATGTCATTCTTAAAAGCAAACATAAAACCAATGTATTTCATAAATACCACAAGAAATTAGGTGGATTTTGGTGAATAAGCAGAATGCATTAACACCACAGTGCTATAGTTTAAAGAAAGAATGAGCAGTCAGAAAATGTATAAAATGCAATAAGAAAGCTGCTAGATTAAAAGCATACATTTTAATATTTTAGTTCGTGAGGGGAGCGGCAGCCAAAAGACCATTCTAACCACCTGACAAACAGCAACAAACAACAGCTCTCGAGTCAAAATATTTATTAGGGTGTCATGTCAATGTACAGGCTAGCATATGTGCCAAGGAGAAATTATTCTATTATCTTCAGCTGAGTGAACTAGCAACAATGAATGTACGGATTTGTAAATATACATGGAACTCAGAATGTTCTTTCAAATCATACAACCATTTAATTTTCATTGATCATTTAAAAAATACATCAAAAAGTGTGAAGGACAAGTTACATTAATTCCTGTGRCAATTTTTGTCCAAATGTTATTGCTGCCCTGTCACTTTGCACTTGCAATCCATCGTAAAGTTTCTTAGTAAGAAATACACACTTCAGCATTTGTTTCAGGAGTCAAGTGGCATTTTAGCAGCACAGAATGACATTAATTAAAGTAAAATATCTTCTACRATAAACTTTCAAAAGATTATATTTTAGGGACATTCATATCACTAGACTTGTTCTCTTCAAAATTAGTCTGAAGTAGAATTTATTATTGACATGGTGCATAAAACTTTCAGTAAAATTGCAGATGAAGGTTGTCTTTGGAAAAGTAGAGAAAAGAGAGCACAACAGATGACGCCTGTGTGCAACAAAAGAGTCCCTTAAGATGAACAATGTTTTAATGCTGGACCAAACTAGGAGCACTCACAAAATTTGCAAATAAAAGAATACACAGCGTTACACTATTTTAATTATTTTTTGCAAAACATATATCAAGCTCAACAAATATGTAGCAAATTCACCACATAGTTTTTAATTGCCACCGTTGAGGTTTTTGTAAAAGAGAAGAGGGAGGGAAAAATCTCTTCCCTACCCTGCAAACAGCTTTGATTTTAACCAAATCTAAGTGCAGCTATAGTTGTGTCACCCAAAGCTTATAAAGTTTTAAAAACCTATGACTGAAATTAAGATTTGTAATATTTTGGGAGCAACAAAGAATACAACAACTCAGGAGACAACACTGGGAATGTAAGAAATCACAGACTTTGATTCTATACGACAAGCTGGATAGGAGTCAAAGCTGCCACATGTGGTGTGAAAAAATGCCACCCCGGTGTGAACAAAGGGTTTAAAATGGAGTCAAGAAGCGTGCAAGCTCAATGTCTAAGCTTTTCCTGTGAATTGTACTGCCACAACCTGCAGGATATCAAGTGGGCTGGGAAGAATAGAGTGCCTTTGGAAGCTACAATGGAGTAGCGGTGGCCGTCGGTGCGTTGGGGTTTCTATTGTTTTGCTCTTCTTGTTTGTGGGGCGCCACAATGCGCTGCTCCACTTCAGCGARAAATTAAACTCTAAGCACCAAAAATAAAGTCACAAAATTCACCGAGAAACTGATGAATGCAGTAACTCAGATCTTGCTTATTGTAGCCCCGGTTTACAGCTCACTGAGAGAATTTAACCAGCTGCACTGTGCATTTTTCTGGGGCCTGAACCGCAATCTCGCACAGGCAAAAAGAAAAAAAAAAAAGATAATAATAAATGCTCTCATAAATATCTCTGTGGCCTTTTACTGAGATAATCATTGCAATAATATAAACATTTGTTAGGTTTATTCAAATAGAAAGAATGTTGCACCTTATTTCAATCAACAGCTCTCCTCCTTTTATTACAACATAAAGCTGTTAATCTGCATATTCAGTTCAGAAAGCATTATCTTTTAGAAAGAATCTAGGACWGTGCATATAGTAGCAACCCAAAAATGTATGGGTCACACAAAAAAATGCTATGCTAACAGTGTTCAGCAGGGRAGGTACTAAAAATCATAACTATTCTACCTAGATAAAGAAAAATGCTATGTAGTTAAGGCAAAAGGAATATTAAAAAGGGAACAGAATAACTTTCAAAATATGTGAACAGCAAAAAGTACAAGTTCCTTGAAGAGAAAATAGATTACAGTTACCAGAATTCTTAAACAAAATTCAAAAAAGGACACAAGCAAAACCTGATAAACCAGAGATTTTCTAATAATTAAATAAACCTTCTGATTTCCTATTATATTCCTAATTACTATTTGCATTTTTTATTAAGGATTAGGTCAAAAGCCACTGATTTTTAGTTTATGAATGCAGGTCAAGACAAGAACATTTTTCTATTTACTCTGTGTAACTCTGTATAGAAATCAATCCGTTACTTTCATTACAACCACACAATCAATTCCATTTAAAGTACAATGCAACAGCCAAGTCCAAGGACAATATGGATCACTGAAAATCCTTCATACTATCCACAGAATTTATTCAGTTTGATTGGGATGATTTTTCTTCTCATTAGTATTCACCAAGCTTTCACAAACAAACTTATCTTGGCTTCACCTGTTTTGAGCCCAAAGCATGAACCAAAACAAAGCAAACACTAATTTACTGATACTATGCCGATGTGCAAGTATTGCTCTTCAGTAAATAACACAAATTATCTATTAAAGAACAGTTTCATGGAGAACACTGCCTAAGTCACACCGAGCCACAGATATTTCTACAACTGCARTAAGACAGGACTACATGCTACATAAACCGTATGACATTCCACATGCAGACACCTATGATGAATGCAGACCATGTATTTAAGCGCTTTGTCTTAAACAACTATATTTTATCACCTTACAAATACTTGTAAACATGCTCCTCTCATTTTTCTCCCCCTCATACTGCTCTTTTCAAGTTCCTAGGGGACACAAAGGCAAGGCATTTAAAAACTGTAAAATATTATAAAAGTCTTTCCCTACATACCCAAAGAATTTGCTATGATCATTTGGAAAATGCAATTTAGCCATTTTTATAAACGTTATAAATGTTGGTAATTACTTTAACATTTCTAGTTCAACATATTAAAATCCAGACATACTATCAGATTTTAAAATTGTAGAACTCCAAAAAGTACTTTTATTTATGGCATTTTTTATTTATTTTATTTAGTCAGGTTTATTTTGCTGTTTTCCTTTTGTCCCCAGCCTACTTTCTCACCTTATTTTCTCCTGCATCTTAGTATTTGTTGGGGTTTTAAAACATAATTTTATCTTTCTGGCTGCCTGAAACATAAGCCTGTCAAACAAATACTGTAAAAATAACAGAACAGATTGAAAAATGTTCTGTACAGAGATTTCTGCAAAATAAAACCTTATCTTGAATATTCTTAGCATTTGTTCCTTATTTGTTCTTTTATTGATCACTTTGTTCAACTACATATCTCCCTCCCCAACAAGATATCTGAGAAAATGAAAAATGAATCTTGGAATATCACTCCAGAATGTGCAGAGCAACAATGCAGAGGCTGTGTTTCCGTGCCCAAGGTTTCCTCAGCTTCGATAATTTGCAATCTGKAATCTCTGGGTGTTTCTTAGGGTGCCATCTCCTTTTTTAATCCAATGTGTGTTTTCAAGTCGCCCTTAAATCGCTGTCCCTGCCAAGTGGTCATTCAATTAGCAGCCTCCCCTCTTGGGTACGAGCCAGCAGTGCACACACGTACGTACAYACGTGTGCACGTACGGTGGGGAATGTGCCACTCTGCCTTGTTATTTCAGCTGAGTCTCAAACTGGGGCTCTCGTGAACCATTTACATTTATCTCTGCCAAACCTCCCTGGATGCATTTCAGCCACAAAGAGAATCGCAGAATGTCGAATTTCTTACTCACATATAACAGCATGTAAATAGGCGAAGGGTTCACAGCACTGTGAGGGGAGAAACTGCCCTGACAGACTTGCAGTTATCCCCGCTGCAAACCTTAAACAGGCATACATAAACATCTCTTTCCTCTTGTTCAGCTGTGTTTACTTGCCACTGCTTCCCTTCCCTGGCTTCCACCAGCTCATTTTTCTCTACCTCCCTGAACCTGTTTATTTTCTCTCTCCTGCCTATCTGCCAGCAGCAGAACTGAAGGAACCCCCAAAATCTGCAGCCCCACAAATCCCTGTCCCAGGGGCACCCTGAGCATGTGAGTGGGGTACTGGACTGAACAGGTTAATTCCATAAAGGTAGGAAGAAGCAAGACTCAGACTTGGAGAATGCGAAGCCGGACAGTTTGGAAGGATTGCATTAAATACAAGATGTAATATCTGCAAGTGAGATAGCGGGGATACTGCTGGGAGAGAAAAATTCTCTTTCCCAGAATGCTCTCCATCTATTCAGGCATTAAACAGCCGAAATGTGCGCACCGCCGAGATTAAGCTTGTCGGCTGAGAGCAGGACACCGAGCCRCTCGGCGGCCCTCGCCTCTCCCTGCCAGCCTGAGGAGCCGTGACACCAATTTCACCAGCAATCTGCCCCCAGGGGCTGTTTTAAGACCGTCCCAGACCCATCTGTAAAGCTGGCCCCAGAGAGCCAGCTCAGTTCTGTTTGAAATGCTACAGGCTGGCTATGTAATCCAGCTCAGAGCCCGCAAATAAACGCTATAAGGGATCTTTATTTGTTATTAGCAGAAAACAACTCCAAACGTTCCCGACTCAGCTGTGTAAATAAATCACAAGGCTTTCCCCTGGCTAAAATATACACTGGACCAGTGCAGTAACCACCTCCAAAATCAGCTTGTCCCTCTCACCAAAGGTCATTTGTTAGGGCAGCCCCTCCTGCCATCTCCCAAAGCCTGCTGGATCTGCGTGAGCCTCAGAGGCCAGTCCAGGTGACAAAACCAAATGGACAACAGGCAGAGTGACATGTGGGGACAACACAGCCTGAYAGACCTTCTCCAGGATGGAAATGTACCCCCAAGAAGCTGCTGCAGAGCCACAGCCCCTGAATGAAGCTGTCAGGTAACAATAAATAAAAGGGCCCCCATCACCCCCAAGGGCTTTGGGGCTGCGTCCTTAACCTTTGCCCATCCTCTGAAGAACATGTCTGGAAAAATTAGTCAGGAAAAGTATGAGGTTAGGAAAATATCGCCACCCTCTTGTGCTACAGACCTTGCCAAGCATTTACTACCACACAGGGTAGTAAAGTCAATTTGATTTTCCCTGTGTGCAAGTGCTGGAGGTCATCACTGGTGTAAGTGCCAAATTATTCTGATTTCTCGTGACAAAATGTTTAATTTATGCTTCTTKCCAGTTCAACAGGAATATCATTGGTGCAAGCATGCACTCCACCCATCAGCCATGCCATGGTGCTTAAAAATGAGAGACCAACTGTAACATGAGAGTATTCTCTGCTTGGAAAGAACTTTTTACTGCCTCCCTTAATTTGTAAATCGCCTTCTGTGGGTTTATTTTAGTACCTTGATTCTATTTGAACATAGCTTATTATGATTTAATTTCCTCCTTTCTTTTTTTTTTTTAAACAGAGGATGGAAAAGAAAAATAAATCTCTCATGCTCTCAGCATATAACAATTGATATAATAGACTGAAATGKCTCCTTCTAATCACTTGGGGATTTTTAAGTGCATTTTATTGACATGATAAGCCATTATGAGTCCTTCAGACTTGTTATGGTTTATCATGTCAAGGCTTACGGTTTTAAGTAATATTCCTAATATGCATTCACAGCATCCACTCCAATGGCTTTCTTAATCTCAATTAAATACCATTAAAGATATGTATGGTACCTATGTATAAGTGGCACTAGAAGAGTATTTATATGCACTGGTGACCAAATAATGTCAGACTGGCTCAATTGCCTTCCACCTCATCCCATAGCCAGAGTACAAGTTCAGTACAAGTTCATATGAAGAGGTAACCTCATTCAGTGGAATTATGGGGGACAAAAGTTTCCGGTGGTGGGTTTTTTGCTAGGGTTGCTTTCCTTCTTTTCTTCAAGTTAGTCAATAAAATGAGATCACTTTTGCCAATTTCCAGCAGCTGCCTGTGCAGAACTTGAAACCTCTTGATACATCCCAGCAAAATGGATGTTATCCTTGGTGTCTAGGACAACATTTCTTCTCAAAAAGAAGTAAAAATGAATGTCAAAGGTCACCTGAGAGAGCAAAACTCTGACTGCACAGAGCACAACTGTGCAGCTATCCTGAATAGCCATGTAACTCACCTCTCTCTTCCCCAACCTGTGCTGCAGATTTACAGTCTGCCCCTTCATGCTTTTTGCACTTCAGATTGCTCTGTTTCCCCATTTCATCTTCCTTTTATCTTTACCTTCTGACTTCTCCACAGCCCTAGGTCCCCTCCCCTCAGGAGAAGAAAGTGGAAAGCAGCAAAAAGACAAGTGTGCAAGGCAGAGGCGAGGCAGTCAAAATGGGTATGGCTGTCAAACTGGCCAGACCTTCCATGAACAAAAGACAGGGACTCCTGCRTTTGGAGCAGCCACAGAGGAAGCTGTTAGAAGGCTATAAACCACTTGGAACTTGAGTGTTATGAATTTGTGGCAATCACTCTAATATCAAAATGAAAAAAGTGCAGCTGCTTTAGGGGTCTGAACTGGGAGAAGATGACAAAGCAAGGTTTATCAAAAAAAAAAAAAAAAAAAAAAAAAAAAAAGGAGTGTACAGCCTGGCAAAGCAGGCACCCAATCTGGCCTAGGAACAGTCATTAAAACATCCAAAGGCACAGAAGGTTGCAGTGGCCCACCTTGCCAAATGGTGCTCTCCCACTGAGTCCAAGGGCAAAAACCTTGGGAGGGGATATAAAAAGAGACCAAAAAGTGTAACACTCTCTAAATTTAAAAGAAACCGGGACTTGTACAGAGGCTAGTCAATATTAATCAGCTMATGCTGTATCATCTTGCCTCTTCAAGTAAAAATACTTGGTACACTTACCTCTAATTTAAGGAAGTAAATTAATATAAACATAAAAGATGAAGACCATGTGTCACTTACCTAGTTATACAAACAGATGAAACAAAGTTATTCTTGYCATAAAACTAAAGGATCCAAATTGTACTCGTAGTTATGGCCAGAAAGACGCACAATCCCCTAATCACTTTATACAAAATAGCCTCAGTAATCAAAGTAAGTTTTCCACTGTAGTCAAAAGTTGGCCCACTATCGATATTACCCTCAGTACAGAATGTGGTGCCTCTCCTATAATGGATTTTAAGTTTATGATGCACTCTAAGAATCATTTCAATAAAACCAAAGGCTATCAAATGATTTCATAATCAATTAACACTACAGCTTAATTCCCAGTCTGCTACATCCTTCAGTGCTGCTTGACCACATAATTGATGTCTAATTTGCCATACCATAAAAATGGCCTTGTTTATTCTMGTTCCATTACCAGTAACTAGCTCATTATTCTAATGCACTCTGAAGTATTTTAAAAATAAATGTGAAAGAAAATTCCATTCTATTCTAAGTCCATTAGTTATCCTTCCAGGTTAAAAACCATGTTGAAATCATTATAGTCCTTACTCCTAATACACACCAAGTAACCCATTTTTTGCAGAATATGGTCCATTTTTTAGGAAAGCTTGTTGTGGTAAGACAACCAAGTAAATATCAACAGGCAGCAAGACTGATACATATCAATCCTTGAACAAAGTAAATAATAGTAGTTTTATAACTTCCTGCTTTATTTTGATGGCCCAG
>NW_026623327.1:1239585-1260312 GCF_030028575.1 Malurus melanocephalus | reverse complement strand
AATTTATAGCAGTCATAAAACTACTGCTGTAGAAGAAATCCCCTTCACCACCACCACAAAGATGTTAAAATCCACTTTACTCTTGTATTTGACAAAAACTCATGTAGAACAGGTTAGTGATCAATGGCTTACCTAAGCAGGTAAGAATTGATCAGATAACTACAAATTTCTCCTCTACTACTTATGGAAGCACTGGGAGATGGAATTATAGCAAATAATTTACTGTCCACCTAAAGTCTGGAAAAAATGTGCTCTTGAGTCCCCTAAATAGAGCAGCTACAGTGCAGCATCTGATTGACTATTTCTACATTCATTCACCCAACTCCGAATTCAGAAATCCACCAAGATAGAATCACTTCCTAGAACCCTGGGCCTTTAAACTACTGTCCTGAACTCATCTAGTCACATGCTGCTTCCTTAGACTGTTAAAGACAGTATTATATAGTTATTATTCATGCAATGCTCTGTCATTTAGTATTTACTTTCCAAGATGATTTGGTTTTCCAAAGATACATTACTGCTTTTGATTATATACAGCCATTTCAAAACTCCATGCAAGGGGRGAGTTATATTTTTAGGAAACGAATTACTAATGCTCATGTGATTTAACCCAGTGATAAGATATTACATTCCTGGACCACAAATATTAAATGATATTATAGTGTGATAATCTAGAAAATTCCTACCCACATCTTTTTTCATTCATAATTTTTGGACTTATACTGTGAGTCAAGATTTCATACATAAAATTAATAAAAAAGAGAAGTAATCAACAAAAGAAGCAAAATGGATCAACACTCAAGAATCTCAGATTTAAATTTGCCTTCACCAGACCAAAGCTGGGGCCAGAGCTCTGATATCTATGTCATTTAGAGCTCCTGATGATATCTGCACCTGTATTTACATGCCACTATCAAACTTCTGGGAATAACCACAAATTTCATTTCATTGCTGTATAGAACTCAACCTCCCTCACYTTTCCCAAGAAGTTGAATGTACAGTTTTTCAAAACTTATAGTTACAGACCACCCATTCTGTAAGAAAGAGATTATTTATCCCATTGTTTCACATTTAAATATAACTAGCTCAGGATTTTCTGGTTTGTCAAGAAAGAAAGTCAACCATCAATTAGACATAACCATATAAAAAATATAAAGAAAGTAAAGAGGAGGAAAGGCCTAAGACTGAATCTTGGTATCTGTAATAATGGAAAGAAATTGACACAAGCTCTTTTTTATCTGACAGAACCTCTGTAATCCCTGTAGTTGAGCAACATAAACATTACTGTTAAACAGACTTCACATATTTCTTTGAGGGAATTAATATATTCTCATATGCATGAAGGAATAAACTTAAGACAACTTTTTTGAGTTGGGCATATTAATTTTTTACCTCTGCATAAAATAGAACCAGGTATAGATAACACACAAATAGGAAATGGTATTATAATAATCACCAGAAATGTTGACTGTGATCCCATAAACATGCATTTGTATCCACAGGCCCACCAATTCATMCATCCATCCATTTGTCCACCACTCCAAGATATTTGAAAGACACCCAATGTAAATACTCTGAACAACATGTAAAGAGAGGAAGCACAAAGCAAAAATTTTYGTTCCATGTTTTCATTTCTTTGAAAAGGCACAGTCCTTAGTACTTTGGTCTGTTTTCCACATTTCCGTAGAAGCACTGAGAACATACTTCGAAAAAAATTATCCAGTACTGGGTGTAAACGTGAGGTTTTCAGTAGTGAGGGCCATGATGTGGCAGGGACAGGACAACCAGAGGATCAGGTCCAGCCAATATGGGTTTATCCAGCACAGTGGGTGAAGGAAAGATTGTTGATATTTAATGCTGTTATGGATGATTSAATGAGGGGATCAAGAGCATGCTCAGTCAGTTCACAGAGGACATCAAGATGGACCAAAGTGTTCATTTGTTGGAGGGTACGAAGGCCCTACAGAAGTATCTGGAAAGGCTGCATCCATGGGCTGAGGACAACTRCATGAGGTTCAACAGGATTGGAACAAAGTGGCTGGAATAATTCTTGGTAGTAAAGGACCTGGGGGTCCCGGCCAACAGCAGCTGAACGTGARCCAGMTGTGCCCAGGTGGCCAAGAAGGCCARTGGCACCTGGCYTGGATCCGGGATCAATTCCCTGTACTCAGCACTGGTGAGGCCACTCCTGGAATCCTGTAGGGCCCAGTTTTGGGTCCCTCRCTKCAAGAAGAGCATTGAAGSGYTGGAGTGTCCAGAGAAGRGAACRGAGCTGGGGAAGGGTCTGGAGCACAAATCTGCTGAGGAGCAGTTCAAAAACTAGGGAAGGGGTGCCACCCTCGAGGAAAGGAGGCTCAGAGGAGGCTTTGTTATCTCTACAACTCCCTGAAAGGAGGGTATAGCCAGGTGGGGGTCTTACTTCTCCCAAGTAACAACCAACAAGATACAAGGAAATGGCTTCTAATTGCACYAGAGAATGTTTAGATTTGCTATTASGAAAAGCTTCTTCACAAAMAGTGTTATCAAGTATTGGAACASGCTTCCCAGRGAAGTGGTGGAGTCACCATCCCTGGATATATTTAAGTGTGTAGATGTGGCACTGAGGGACACKGTTTAGTGGTGGCCTTGGCAGTGCTGGGTTAATGGTTGAACTCAATGATCTTRAAGTTCTTTTCCAAGCTAAGGGCGCCTATTAGTCTATGATAATATATTTGGCTACCTAATTTAGCAGTTTGACAGCATCTTAAAATCTTAAAAGCAACTTAAATCCCTACTCTCAGCAATTTCAAGGAAAATGTTCCAATTATGAGATGAATATTAAAAACAGAATCTCTTTTTATTTTTAATTCTCAGAAGATGATCTTGGATTGTTTGGATTTTGCTTGTAGCATCGCCAAACAGCAAAGTAGAAAAAGTAAAAGGTCATTGAGGTTTTTTTCCTCTACAACTGTAAAACTAGCAAGAATAATTTATTTAGTTGTGAGAAGATGACACTATTTTGGAAMGAAAACCTTCAAAAAATAGTCTGAATTTCAGAAAAACTAACAAATGAAAAAAAGCATGCTCAAACACCTTACAACTGCAGAAGCTTCACACCAGTTTACAAACAGGCCACAYAGCACAGTGACAGAACCCAAGCCAGGGCAGCAGAAAATTAAATTAAACACAAGAAAAAAATCCCTCTTTCATCTTCTCAGAGAAGCTTCTGACTAATTATCTCATTCTTGACAACACTAGGAAACATCTGTAGTTTTCTTCCAGTACTTATCCCCAGATTCCTGCACAAAGACAATACTTTTTCCTTTTGGCAGGACTTGGTGAGGTTCAGGTGCCCTTCTGCTGGCTGTGTATACAAATATATATATATATATATATATATATATATATATATGCTTTGAAATGGTAAATGCGCAAGAGTCTGGCTGCCCCACTGGATCTCCTGAATGCCTTATGGCATGGAAGATGTGAAATTATTTAGGGGACAGCAGTGCCTTTGGAAAAATGAAATGCAGTCCTCTTAAGCAACAGTCATTAAGGTTGCCCACACTTTTATTCTTAAGTATATTTTTTTCTGGGAATCGAGCAATCACACAAGCCATGGGCAAAAGTTCCTGATAATTTTGGAGCTTTGTAATATTATTCTCCAGAGCTCTTCAGAGATTTGTGATATTATTAATCTACTCATAAAGTTACTCAGGTTCCTCAGGGACTGACATTACACAGTATAAGAGAATGCAGTAGCTCAAGAGAGATTAAGTACCAAGAACCATGCAGGGCTCATGCAAGAACATCATGTAACATTCTGTAAAGACTGCTCTGAATGCAGAAAAAGTCAATTACAAGTTCTCTTCTCTGGAAGAAAATTAAAGAAATATTTGGCCTTTCTCCAACAAGACAAATAAACCTTCATCTCTGTCTCCTTCAAGAACAGCTTGCTTGTCAGGGAAAGGTTTAAATTTTTATTGTGCTCTGTTTTTTAATTTTATTTTTTATTTGTGGTCCCTCTACAAGTGATTTCAATATATGCAATCACTAGACACCTGGCCACTAATCCCATTTAAAAGCAATGCTKTAAGGACTGCCTAACAAAACTGAAATCCAAAAATTCTTTTTCTGGGAAGGATAATTATCATTAGAAACTATCCTAAGCTGTACTGAATCACAGAATCATTTAGGTTGGAAAAGATTTCCAAGATTGAGTCCAACCTTTGACCAATCACCACCTTGTCAACCAGACCATGGAACTAAGCGCCACAGCCAGTCATTTCTTGAACACCTCCAGGGATGGTGACTCCACCACCCTGGGCAGTCAATTCCCGTGTTTAACAACTCTTTCCATGATAAAATTCTTCCTGATGTGCAACCTGAACCTCCCCTGGTGCAGCTTGAGGCTGAGTTCTCTTGTCCTTTCCTGGGTGAAGAGACCCCAAACAACAAAGAGCTTCAAGAGTTTCCATGTTACATAAGCAGAAATACACATAGTGATGGCATATTTTGGGCATGTATCCTTCAAAGTTTTTTGTTTCAATTAGTAAGATGGACCCTCACAGGAAAATTCTCACCCATTATAGYAGAAACTAGACTTTATTTATTTATAAAGATAAATAATTTATCTAGTTTTTAAACTTGGTGTTAGCATCTGACATTTTCTGGAAAGATATAATTCAGATTTTAGAATCCCTAGTGCTAGAAGAGAGCTGCCAAAAAAAAAACAACAGAGAACCTAAAATGTCTATCCTGCCTTTTAAAAGGGAGATCTTTACTGTAGTTTCCAAAGTGGACACTACCTTTAATCAAAATAGCACCACAGTACCACACTTGGGGAAAAATCATAGAATCATCGAATAGRCTGAGTTGGATCTGTCAGGATCATCAAATCCAACTCCTGGCCCTGCACAGGTCAYCCCAAGASWTACACCCTRTGCCTGAGGGCATTKTCCAAACTCTTCTAGAGCTCTGTCAGGTTTGGTGGCATGACCACTGCCCTGGGGAGCTGTTCCAGTGCCCAACCCCATCATGGGTGAAAAACCTTTTTCTAATATCCAACCTAAAACTTCCCTCACTCCTCTTCAGGCTGTTCCCTCAGTTCCTGACACTGATCACCACAGAGTCTGCCCCTCCTCTTCCCCTCATGTTTAGCCCACAATGACCTCTCCCCTCAGTCTCCTCTTCTCCAGGCTGAACAGACCAAGTGCCTTCAGCTGTTCCTCCCACAACTTCCCCTCRAGACCCTTCACTATTCTTGTGATCCTCCTTTGGACACTCTCTAATACCTCAATGTCTTCCTTAAAYGGTGGCACAAACAGCCCCCAGCACTTGAGGTGAGGCTGTCCCAGTGCAGAGCAGAGAGAGCCAACCCCTCCCTTGCCCAGCTGGTGATGCTGCGCCTGATGCCCCCCAGGACAGGGCTGTCCCTCCTGGCTGCCAGGACCCTGCTGATTCATATTCAACTTGCCATCAACCAGGACCCCCAGGTCCCTTTCCGCAATGTTGGGAACTACCATTTTTCAGGACAAAGGCACCGTCACATAAACTTCCACTTCCCTTTGTCTGCCAACACTTAGAAATACACATTGACTGCTGAGAATTAGAGGTTTTCTGTTCTATCAAAACCTAAATAAAGAGGCAATATTCCTACTAGAATATAAAGATATAGAAGGGGTACCTTGATCACAGATATATTTTCCATAATTACCATTAATGTCCACACWAGCTAAACATGGCCCRGCCGTGTGCGCTGGGAGCCCAGAGCCCCCCGTGTGCTGGGCTCAGCCACAGCCCCGTGGGCAGCAGGGCAGGGAGGGGATTCTGCCCCTCTGCCCCGCTCTGCTCAGACCCCACCTGCAGTGCTGCATCCAGCCCTGGGCTCCCAGCACAGCAAGGACATGGAGCTGCTGCAGCCAGCCCAGAGGAGGCACCCAGGGGATCAGAGGGATGGAGCAGCTCTGCTGGGAGAGCTGGGATTGTTCAGCCTGGAAAAGAAAACAGTTCTGGGGAGACCTTGGAGAGCCCTCCAGCACCTGAAAAAAAAAAAAAAAAAGCTGGAGGGACTTTTTACAGGGGCACATAAAAAATATTCTTTTTTTCTACTACTAAGTTAAAAGTAGACAGCTTTAGATTAGCTACTAGGAAGAAATTCTTCCCTGGGAGGGTGGTGAAAGGTTTCCCAGAGAAGCTGTGGCKGCCCATTGCTGGGTTTGCTCAAGACCAGCTTGGAGAGAGATCTGGGCAATGTGATCTAGGGGAAGGTGTCCCTGCCTGTGGCAGGAGGGTTGGAACGGGATGACCTTTAAGATTCCTTCCAACAAACAATTCTGATTCTATGATGACTCAATGATTGCTAACATGAGTTGTCCCACTATTTCTCTCTATTTCCGATTACCCAGAATTATTAAAACTGATTTTTAAAATTACACATAGAAAAGCAATAGGGATAATTTTGCCAATTTTTCCAACCCAAAAACTGATGAAGGGGAAGTATTTGTTAGTCTTTCTTATAAGAAGTTAACATGATTGTATTCCTGAATTTACTTCCAAAATCTTTGTAATTACCATTACCACATCTAATCATTATCAGGACTAAATTCATGATGCATTCCACTTTTATTTATTGATGTTTTTCTAGATTAAACTTAGTTTGCTCTTTTCTAGCTTATGGCTCTTTTAATGTCTACCATCTGATGTTTTCTGACAATCAGAATTACTATACGTGTAAAATACYGAACTTGAGGTGGAATAGAGATATAAACAGCATTGATTCTTCCTCAGATGGAACACTGTGAAAGATTGTCCAGTTTCTGATTAATGGATAAGACTACTTAATACTGAAAAACCAAAAGACAAAGCTAAACAAGGCTATTCCACTATCTTTAGTTTACTGGGTAAAGTGCAGTAAAGAAAAATGGTATTTATTTATTCAMCCTTCCCACAGAGATTGAATGAATGTTTGCCATACTTTGGAGTCACATGTCTCAAATTCAAGTATGCTCAGAATACTTCTCTCTTTTTCTTGCTTAAAGTGTCCTAATTATCAAATAATGTGACAATCCTTAGATATTTTCYGCACATTGAAGTGATAAAAGTGAATTTCACTTGGGAAAAATGTGATTGTCCACCTCACCAGCAGTCAAACATCACTAAGGAGTAAACCCTAGGAATCCGAGAATACCAAAGATACTTCCAAGAAAGTAATTTTTCTTAAACAACATTAATATTTTCTACTCTCATGCTGTAGACAATTACTTGTAAATTGTTGCTACAGTTGATAAGAGCCAAAAACATAATATCTGAGTCAGATATTGAGTTACTTACTTTTTTTTCTGTTTTCAAGCAAGCTGTTTAAAGCTCTGCCTTATGTCTTATTTGTTTAATCCTAATTCTTTAAAAGCACTTGAAAAAGAAAAAAAAAATGTTGGTAATACATTAAACACTGAACCTTAAGTCTTCAGAGCAGAACAGAATATGACAGGATTTGATATACTTTAGGGTTCTTTTCTCCTAGATTTGTATACATAATGTCAGCTATAATTTTTTAGGTCTCTTTTAACTCTGTTGCATTTCTAACAGAACTGCAGCTGCTCTTTATTTATTTTTATCCTTTCTTTCCCCCCCTGTTCATAATACACAAGCTGTCTGGCTCATTTTCAAACTATTGAGATATTTAAATTCCAAAAAAAGTACAATAGGCCATAACCACTTGCGTGCTTATGCTTAGGAAWCTTCCCTCCTTCCCTCCTCTCCTGAATCTTCTGTGAATTTCTGAAGTCTGGAAACTCAAGAGCATGTCTTAAAACAGCAAGTTTGTTTTGCGTTTTTTTAGTTGTTCATTTCTGAGATTAAAATACCATCAAAACAAGTAGTTCTTGTGGTACTACTGGAACTATAAAATGCAGACATCTACAAAAAGGATGACACTGACACAAAACCATCCAACTCAAGTTTTATAAACTTAATGTCTGTTCAGTTTCAACTCCAGAGAAAGCTGTCACTGTGTTGAATTTATCCAAAAGCACACCTCAATGAACTTCATTCAGGTCAGAAGTTTGTGGTGGAGAAMTTATATTAAAAGTTGCCTTGTAGACCATATTAGTAGTGGTTATTTTAGAGACTGGTTGTCTTCCTTTTTCCTGACGTTATTTTATGTATAGTGGTTAGAACCTGATATACTTCAATGAACCACTGAAAAAAAATATAGATGGTCAAATTTTAAAAATCATGGTCAAATTTTACATTGGTCATAAATTTTGAAGACTGCTACTGCAAGGCCCCTTACTTTTCTCCACCAAACTCACATTGTTTTAAAAAATATTTTCTTGGRTTTTTTTTATACCACAAGTATTTTCCTTCCTGAAGAGAAATGAACAATAATTAAAATATAATTAAATATTTTTGAATATATGAATATGTACATATAATTGAATAATTTAAAATGGAAAACTGTTCTTTGTGTTACACAATGTGAGCCTGTAAAGCCAGGAAGGGGCAAAGCAAACTCTCCATTTGGAGTGCAGAAAGAAATAGAAGCCTAAGTACAGTCAGGATGCTAAATGAGGAAATCACTTTAACTGCTTTATGTTAAGATGCTATATCAACAGCACTGGCTGTGAGATTGCCCACAAAATCTGAGCTACATTGTTTGCCTTAAATGCACACTAATATTTTTAATTTCATACCCAAATGGCAAATGCAAAGGGCATTTATCAAATGGTTCAGCGCTGAAAGACTCCTCAACGAATAGGGATGTTGCACAAAGAATGTCTTTGCTGCAATATGTAATGCTATGATTTAACTTTAATAATAAAAACAATGTCAGTTTTAACATAATAAGAGTCTATGTCTCTGTGTTTCATCAAAAGTAATTTCAAAAGATACTGGCAATGGAACAAGTATTCAAGCTATATATATTCAATATCCCCCAGAYTTCAAGAACCACAGTGGGAATAAAACATCCATGATTTACCTAAGCAGCATACCCACTCTTGAATAGCCCTCAAAGAGCAAGCCAAATTATGTTTTAGAGTCCTGATTGTACCTATCTTTGTTTTTAGGTAAAAAAACAGAAATTACTGGAAGGACCTGAGGTCCTTCTTGCAACCCCTGTAAGGGGGGGGCTGTACTTTGCTCACATGGTTCCTTTCCAAGAGTCCTAAAAAGACAACAAGGTGGAACTCCTGCACAAAGGGAAGACATTTCATACTCATGGCAGTATAAATGTTGCTSATTGATTTAGCAGAAGTATCTAATYAATAGCACAAGATCAAGTTATTTTGCRAAACCTTGGTTCATCTCAGCCCAACGCTCTCATCTGGAATTCTGTTGTTCTGAAAACTCAAATCCSAGTTTGATCTTCAAGCCCAAAAGTTAAGAACTGAGGTCCATAACTCTGTTGTAGGTTCTACAGAGCACCAAGCAACTACTGTTAACCTGAGGCACACAATGATCGATCATAAACAAGCTCTCAGAATACTTACATCAATGAGTGACAGAASTGTGCTTTCATTTCTAAAATCTTACCCTTGTACCCTGTAAAATGGGAGRTAAATATTAAAWACCTTAAAACTTCAAAACSCTAAAACATAATTATTACTTAGTTAGTAACTGATGCCTTCCACAGTGTAACAGTGGATACAATAATGGCAGTTGGGAGGAAAATACAGTCCTCAACAACAAAGCCCCGAGGCTCTCAGTTCAAATGTGGCTCCTAAAGCTCCTTTTCTCCCAAAGGCAAGAAAAGAGACTTTGGGAGACACACCCAGGGCATGAAAGTTGGAGCATTGTCAGCAGCCACAATGGCTGGAAAGCCAGGATTTCCAACCCTGCATGCTGCATGGGGCACAACTGTAGACCCAAGTTTCCCAGAAGATCAACAAACCAGCTTGGTTTGCTCTTTTGCCTTGGTTGGTTGGTCATTTCTTGTTTGTGATAGACGGAATGGTCAATACACACCTATGAAATCCTTTGGTTCTGGTGAATTGGCTCTTGCCCAGCTAACCTCATTTCAGCAGAGAATCCCAAACCTGCCCTGGACTTAGGTTTTTGAGTTGCAAACCCTGGGAACAGGGGAGAACTGGACACACAGCCCTCCTACCTTCAAACAGAAGAGATGGGAAGGAAAATCAGAAGAGATTTATCCAGGCTTTCCTCACAGGACACCAAGGAGCCTGTTCTCCCAAAGAACATCTAAGGAGCCTGCCCCAAGTCTGATGACAAAAAAACATTTCTGGAAATCACCCATGCATTCTAGCACTGTCTCAGTCACATTTTAGGCAGAAATCTGAGTTAGACTGAAAGTTATTTATTAGATGTGTGTGTGAAGACGGGCACGAGGCTTGGTTGTGAATTGATGTAGGTCTGCTTAAGCCCATGGAGGTAATCTCTGTGTTTTTGTGCTACACTGACACAGCTTCTCAATGATTTTTTTTTCACCATATTTAAGTAAACAATGGGTTGAAATGAACAACTCTTATCTWCAGATTTTTATCTGGAATTGCTGCCCTACAGCATGCAGGCAACTCTCTTAGGCAAGTAAGTCCTTTCATTTCTATCTGTGTATTAAATGTAGAAGAATCAAGTGTTTATTCATAAACCACAGACAAGATCTGGACAAAAAAAAAATAAAAAAAGCAAACCAACATTACTTCAAATGCAATGAACAATGTGCTGGACATTTACAGATACTTATTAGCAAAACAACAGAGAATGATAGCTCTGCTAATATTGCTTTTCAGCATAGCTTTAGAATAATGATTTTTTTACAAGATAAGTTTGATCTGTAATTCAAATCACACTGTATCTTTGATTTGCCACCCCCTCCTTCYCTCAAGCTCCCTTTCCTCCTCCCTCCCCCCAAAAAGCTTTATATGGAGTGGCTGCAAAGCAAAGTAGGGATCTATGCAGACACTATCCATCACATTTCTGTCTTAATTGAATGACACCAGAATGAGATCGATAAAATGTAACAAGAGACAGCTTTGCATTTCCACACTCACTTATTCTCCCTCTCTATTACTGCCAGCCATCACCGTGACCAGAAAGCCTAAGTATTGAGTCTGAACGTTGCTGCCAAGCAAGCTGTTAGTATATGAATAAACTTGTCAGGAAAACAATAAAACTTACAATACTGGGAAAGGCCAAAATGTCAAAAGGCCACTGCAAGCAGCATTAAATATGCTGCTTTTAAAGCTGAACTATAGAAACATATGAAGAGTTTCTAAATAACATGGGTACTGGCGATTCTTCAGATATTATTCCCCTCATTCCCTCAAGACGTGTCTGTGTGCATGTGTGTGACCATCTGACATGCAGTTGTCGTGACCTCTTGGCGCAAATCTGCAATTTCAACAATAAACCCACACCAGCTGTGATTTTCCCTATGTTCAAGGATTCTGAGATCTCCAATGCATTATTGATAACCTCGTWGCTGTGCTAAAAGCAGAGGCTGACGCACTCATAATCCCAGACTTTTCCTGAAAAGCTCCAGCTTCACATACCAATCGATCATGAGAAACAAAATGAAAAAAGCCCATTTCAAAACCAGACTACACTTTGGGYATTGCATTCCTTTTCAGTATGCATGCTAAGTGAAAATTTAAGCTTTTTTCCAACTCCTCTTTTTTTCTTAACCTTCGATTCTGATCATCTTTTACTCCTGACCTTGTAAGGGTAATGCTAGATTATCAGGAGCATAATTCAGATGTCTGCTTTGGAGTCACATTTTTATTTAAAGTCTACATTTCTTTTGTAGYTAAACTCCCCAAGCAGAACTAGGTATTCTGCTAACTAGCAAATGAAGCAGCTAAAAGCATTAAAAAGACCCTACAACAAAAAGGAACAAGCTGCATCAAGTGAATACAGTAAACAAAGATGACTTATAATGACAGGAAGAGGAAAGAGTTAACAATAGTAAAACTGCACAGGATACAGCTTTAGTTATGCATAATTAGAAAGCTCCTGGAAGCTGAAAACAGAAGGATCACCAATTTTCTGGTCTCAGTTTAGTACGTAAAGAAGTGCTCAGACATTGCATCACAGGAAATGTTCTCTTCATGTTTCAAGACGGACTGTCATATTTCAGCTGGAAACTCAATTAGATATTAAWACAATTGCTGTACAAGTACAAGCACTTCTGCCAGGCATTATTAAAATCCAGCTGATGAGACACTTGGCCTCTTAGCTTCAAWATATAATTCTTCATGCCTGGTTGACTACGTTGCATTGTTTCTTCATTATTACCTACATGCTTAGGGTTTTGGTTTTTTTTTCCCCCTATCTTTTCTTCATATACCAACAATCAAATATGACTTGGCTGGAGGTAGGAGACTGAGACAGTCATGACTTCTCAAAGAAGAAAAATTCCCCAAGTCATCCCTATTTAACAAATTTAAGCATGTAACAACTTTCATTTCAGTTTGGTTTTTTTGTTAGAAAGTACCTTTACACAGCAAACCCCAAAGGAACTAATTTTCAATAATATACCTAATTTAAGACAAAATTACATTAATTATTACTAAACAGGTGGTGTTATTGAAAGTATACTGAAAAAATGTCTGCATATGCTTCTCATCTTTCAGAACAATATCTAAACCTGAATTATCAATAGAAAAATTAAAATTAAAGGGTGTTTTTTTTTTTTTTTAAATTTGATGATTGTCCCCTCAGGTTACACTCACCCAGATTGACAGGACTTGTTATGATTAATACATTTTCCTTGAAAATTACTGCTGAAAAGCCAAAAATAACTAGAGTATCATTGAAAACTTCCAATCACAGAAACCAGAGATGAAATATCTTACACAYAGAGGAGATAATTAGGATATGGTCCATATTAAATACTAGACATCAACATCATAGAATTTGCCAGAATAGCTGTCAACATTCACTGAAAGAGAGGTAAGCTGGAAAGTCCTACTGCCACAGTTTTATGGAAGTAACAATACCACAGCTTAAGGGTGCCTATGCAGTCAGTGAAAATAAAATGGCTACTCTTCTTTATCCTTTCTAAAAGGAAAAGTCAAAAAAAAAGAGGCACAGATTATCTTGGAAAAATCCCAGTTTAGGTACTCAATTTGGGATTTCCAAGAACACTTGCAAATTTCACAGGTTTYCATTTGAAGACTGAGCTTCTCAATTCCATCCACATGGTAAATTTCAGTGATTTACAATAAAATGTTTTATCAACTGAGTCTGTGTTTCATCACAACACATAAACAAACATATGCCTTCTGATTTAATCCCTCATCAACAACAATTTACAAAGGTGTTGCTTTGCTTTCTAATAACCTACATAAACAAGTTCAGCTATCATTCAAAGGCCTTTTTTTTGATGAAGATTGTCCCTGTCCTCAAAGGACTGTCCATTCCTTTTCATTGGTTTTCAGCATGGTTATTTCAGCAAAGCAGCACAAATGGCTGCTCAAATGGTAGCCTGAGAAAGACCACGTTACTTCAGACAAGGGAATGGTGTGGGCAGATTCTCTGTCAAGATTAAATTCACATTTTTATACCACAGACTGCCACTGTTCTGCTTAATTCTAGTGATTTTAGTTATTCTCCCTTTCATTTCCTTGTGAAGAGAAGTCATACTGTTTACCTGAGGTTAACTGATTATCTACGATGAAACTCAAAATACCTCAGTTTAGGTCAAAAAGTCGCTGTGGAGGCTCTGCAAGGGAGTACCTACTTCCCTCCAGAGGTCAAACTCAGAGCATATAAACACAGAAGTYTGAAGTCCAGCAATACAAMCTTCTTCACATTCAAGAAAAAATAAGTGTAAATTTTCTCTCTCCTTTTTCTCAAAACTTCTTTTAAGGGGGAACACATTTTAAAAAATCATGGCAAAAAGAGGTAAAAATTTGTTTAAAAAATTCAGTGATTCTAAAGCTTTATTTAAATAGTATGACTGAAATATTAGCATGTATTAATAAAAATTCATGAATATATAAATAGAAAAAAATTAAAGTGCAACTCATGAAAAAACATGAAATAACCATCTTCAAGGATTAGTAAATTACAATTTTGAAAACTTGCTTGGCATACTTAAAATTGAAGATGAACAGAATTTGGCCAAAAATATTCAGGCAATATTCTATCACTGGTGCAGTCCTCTACCAGTGAAAGATACCATTATCTCAGTTAAGTATTACAGTATTGGATAGCAGAAAAATAAGTACAATTTGTGAAACCATAAAATCTTAGAGATCATTTCCTCCTATGTTTTGAAAACTTTTTGGCTTTTAATAATTTTTAGTTTAGTCTTACAAGGCCACTAAAACTCCCTTCTAATATTTAGCTTTACTATTCAAATTTGGTATATGCTGTTAAAAATATCAAATTTGGTGACACATTCATTACTTTTTTTTTTTGCAATTCTTAGAAACAAGCAACACACACACATAATCTGTTTTTTCCATAGTTCTTGCATAAAAAACTAGAAGTGTCATTTATTTACTGCATCTATTCCAGACTTTAAAATATTTATCTRTCATTAAAGTAATTTAGTTTGGATAAACATGGATAAATACTACTCTGTACCAAATACCAGCTACATAAACAGGTAGAAAATATGATGACAATTCCGTGGTGTTATTCCAGACCACTGAAATAGAAGATTTTTTTTTTTGTCAAACATACTCCAAAACAGCAGAAGAGAAGTAAGGATGTTTTAACTGGTAAAACAAAGTCCAGATTTTGTAAATTAACTGCTGTGTAAGTTAATAAGAACTATTTTGATGTGAAAAACTATTGTCTTACCACATTAATCAATTAACACATTATGTTACTAATGTTTCTTTAAGATCAAAATGACTTCAAGCTCTTGAACAAATAACATTGATGTTATTTCAGGAAAAATAATGCCAGAAATGTGTTTGTTATCACATTTCTATAAGTCATGGCAGAAATGTGTTTGTTAGCACATTTCTATAAATCATGGCAGAAAWGTGTTTGTTATCACATTCCTATAAGGCAATTATTGCATACACTGAAGAAAAAGTTTAGCCAGACACATTACCACTAAGAATATTTATAGAGAAGGAGAAATACAGAAGAGGCTTGAACTTAATAAGGTAGGGTCATTAATTAGCATCAAATGAAAGAAAAGCAATAAAGCAATTTTGTCACCAATTACTGACAATTTGCCTAAGTACGACCATTAATTTTGGATAATATAAACCCATAAAATTAAGGGACCAAAACTATTTGAATCAATATCACTTGCTGGTCACTTCCCACTAATTTAAATCCTTTCATGAGCATCAAAATGTTTGGAACTTTTAAATGCCATAAGAAAAATGGGAAAACATATGGTTATGATTTCCTACCTAAAAGTTGCTGGCTTTTGCTTTGGGGCTATTTTCCTTTTATTTTTATTTTTTTTTTTTTTGGCTGAAAATAAGGAAAACTAGGGCAATTAATATTGTCACTCTTTGGAATTACCACAGTCAAAACATTGGTTTATTCAGTTTTAGGGAGCTTTCACAAAAGGAAGCCTGTTTAGGAGAGACAGAAATATCAATGTTTAATAGTTTGATCAAGGAACCTCCAGTATTTGCTGATGCTATTAACAATTTACTGACACAATATTAACATCAAGCAGTGACAGGGAGAACGAATTATATCTTTGCACTGGGATGTGTTCCTAGCCTTTCCCACCTCCAGCCTCAAAAAGAAAGGACAAAGCCCCGAAATCCAGCCCCAGCAGAATTCCCGGCAGGCAGCACCGCGTGTTCTGCCATTGGTGGAGGACGATGGCCGTCCAGATGTGGCCACAGCAGCCTGGCCTCGCGTCCTCCCTCTGCCTCTGCAGCACAAGGTCACCCAGCTGCACACAACATTGAATCGCTGCAGCCACTCAGGGGCGGCCTCCCCAGCGCTGCCACGCAAAGAGCCCGGCRCCACTGACCCTTTAAACACCAAAAACAGGTGATGCATCCCCAAAGCCAAAGTTCTGCAAAACTCTCTGAAGGATCGGGSTGGTTTTATTAACAAATATCCTTTTTGGACTCTTTTCTCCCCCAGCACATGCATGTGTCTGCTCTTCAGGAAAGCAAAGCAACCTTTTGATAAATATGGACAGGTATTTGGGAAAGAAAATACACGCGGAACAGCTCYGTGTCTCCCCAAAAAGACCCACTGAGGAAACTTACAGTTTTAATCAGCATCCATATCAATTCATAAACCTCGGGTGCTAGAGTACAAATAAACACTCTAAAGGGTTTTAGCTGCAAGGAGATAAGATCTCTCCCTGGGGAGACGGCTAGAAACTGCTCCATTGCCTTTGTGCAGACTACTGGAATGTGCTTGCTTTTCATTTCGGTCTTTGTGTCTGGCACTCAGGCCTCACAGGCAGTGTCTTAAGCCATGCAGGGTCAGGGCAAACAGAGAACTGCATTCATGGACAGATCAAGTTTATGTGAGAATCTGCTCCTCCTGTGCCCTCAATTTCCATTTGAATTGTTAATAAAATCTCAGCCTGAAAGCACATGATCCCATCAGTGGGGAAGTCATGCAGAGAATCCTCTAGCTCAGAAAAACAAAATTTCTTTATCTTTTTCATCCTCCTCCTACATTCGTGGGAATTATGCCATGTAACCCCCTTCCTAAAGTAACCTCCCTCCCCCAGCACAACACCTGATTGCCAGCCCACAGCTTGCAGTAAAAAGCAGTGGGGAAAAGAAGGGGAGAGAAAGAAGGGGAAAAGATGCACAAGCAATGCTCAGCAAAATCACAGCTACCATAACAGCACCTTTGTAGCAGCTTAAAGACTCCCAGACACCTTCAGGCAAAAGGAAACACAAATATCGCAATTTTTAAGTTAATTTCCAACAGCTGATAACACCAGCTGCAAGACTTTCCCACAGCTTTATGACACTGCATGAACTACAGGGCCACAGAGATAATAAAAGGTCACACATAAAGGAAAGAACAGAGCCATACCCCAATTAACTTGGTCTCCCCATGCAAAAAATTGTACAGGAACGAGAGCTGATATTTGCTGCAGGCAGCAGACATGCATCTCCTAACCTTGCCACGGTCTAACTGGGCCTCTTGTTTCTTCTGCCTTTGCTCCTCGCAAACTGGTTTAATATTGAACGCTTTTCAGAGGGATGGGCTGATGAAYGAAAACATGAATTTCCTGCTTGCCCTTTAAGGTGGGTTAAAGGGGGTGCTAGTAATCAATTACAGAACAAAAAGGAAAGAGACACTAAAGATTTTACAAACTAGACGTCATAAAGTTTACATGCTGTTTTCTAACCAAAACACTCTCTTTACTGCTTCCTCAAAACTGTTTTTTTTCTTTTGAAGGTACAAAGCATAATAGAATATTAAAGTAAAATCTGTGTGAAATGCAATGACACAGATTGATGCAGTTTTCACTTGCTCTTTAGAGCAGCACATCAGCCCCAGAAAAAACAATAACTGTACTAAATACACAATTGAATGTAAAATCTTGTGGTTCTGAGTTTTGCATGCTCCCAGCCTGGGCCTCCACTCCCTCCTTCTCTTCACACTCATTTGGGAAGATATTTCTGTTTGCAGTAATCACTGGAATGAGGAAAGTTTTAAGGCTGAAGCTCTGTCTCTGGGACCAATCCTGCTCATTATTTCACTCACCAAGGCTTCCTTTTCTGCCTGGTGACCACAAACAACTTGATCTTTGCAGTAAATACAAACTCCTGGGAAAGCAGATTAGACTTTTGCCTGTGTCTGGACAGTGTCTGCCTAATTCATTACTGCACATCATWAATGAAATAATATCATTATTGTGACTACCTCACACTCAAAAGCTGATTTAAAAATAACATAGGTATTTCAAGGTTCTGAAGGCCTGGGGGTCTCCTAGTTTGGACTGAGTTGGCTCACAAAATCAGAATCCATCATCTGTAATATTGCTATCAATAAAAGATATATTAGAGCAGGTGTTGAGGATGAACACTGCTATTACATGATGAAACTGTTTTTGTTCTAGTCTAGATTTTACCCATTTTTAGCTAGGGCTAAATTGGTGGAATTGCTCCTTAGAAAACATAGCCAATGGACTGAGCCCTTAAATCTGTTCACCAGGTGTCTGCAAATAGGTCATGGGTGTTATTAATGACTTCGTTAGCCACAAGTCCTTGAGCAGTGTATGCAAACATATCTGACCCCGTGACACAATTTTTAAGTGACTGATAGGAACAATCACTATTCGTTATTCRCGATGCGTGACTGGTCACTTAAAGCACAAAACTCTGCTCTTTTCCTGGCTGGGGAGAAAAGAARGCCTTTTCTGCTGGTTAATTCTCCACAAATGCTTGCAATTGCCTAAGGAGTCAGTTAAGATGCTTTGTTCAAGTGGGGCTTTCTAGCAAATGCTTGTGGCTGGTGAACATGGCTGTGACTTCACAGTGAATCCCCGGAGAGCTGCAGAGGGGACAGAGGATGAGCTTCCCTACACCAATGTRTGCACCATCACAAACACACCAAATGCCATGTGGGATTCACAATTTCAAGACATCACCTATCCCTATGACAGGATGTTTACAGGCCTTCTTGCCCAAAATGTCCTCTTGCTTTTTCACCTGAGTTTAAGATGAGAGAATGTCCCTTCTGGTTTTTTTTGGTTTTTTTTTGTAAGGTCAACCTCTCCTTATTCAAATACTTCCTTAAAACTCCTTTCTCTCAGATAGATTATTGATGCTCACTCATATTTTATGGATACAGAGAAAGCTGTCATATCAGACCACTAAATACAATGACTGAGAGCAACTGCAGAACAGAAAAATGTCCTTTCATTAAATTCAGACCAAAACTGCAATTCAGTGTGTATGTGGATACAGGGAGGAGGAGGATATCCTAGCAGGACRTTGCATAAAAATTATGCATCATATATATAATTCAAGGCTAAAATCTGTCTTTATTCAATTTGAAATAACAAATTTAATAGTTCTAATAGGCTTTTGTCATAAAATAAAGCTAAGAGAAAAGGTGAAGAAAAAAATGCTAGACTATTATCCTTATCCTATTAAAAAAAAAGGGCAGGTGGGCTAAAATATAGGCTCCACAAAACAATCTGCTAAAATTCTCACTTATTTTCTCCCAGGAGATTAAAGTATCCATCTTGCATAGGGAATCAKGAAAAAGGTTAAATTTTTCACAACAGAATTCAGCAAATTAACTCACACCCTCCCAGTTCTAGATAAATGCCTTAACCAAATAGTTTACTCCAAGATCTTCCCATTTCCTACATTGCCTTACATATACATGCTCTAAGTACAGAATGTATTCCTTACTTGACCTTCTGTGAACTTAAAAAGGTCCAAATACTGAGRTGGGTTGGTTGGTTTTTTTTGGATGTAAGAGAACACTCTAAATGTCTATATTAATAATGTACAAGAATTTCACTATTAGAGTTAATAGATTTATTTTTACAGGAGTTTGATATCAGTAACTAAGCAATTAACTTTGGTACTTCATGAATCATTAAACTGTTTTCTGTAAAACAGTGAGATTTACAGTGGATAYACCCCAATAAAACATCAACAAAATAAGGCTTATCCACTCATTTTAAATTATGTACTTGTAATATTCCAATCATGTTCTCTAAAATTAACATTGACTGCTATTTAGTCAACTAAAAAGCTGAAAAAAAATCCCACATTCATTTTTAAGGAACAGAATGTAAAAAAAGTACACAGTCAACAGACTTTGTCTTTCAACAAAATCTAAAGCATTAAACAAATATACACAGGAAMAATGTTAACTAACTCCTCTCTTCTTAAAACACACTTTTTTCTTGAGCATATACAGAAGCAAATTAGACTTTACATGAAGTGGGTGTGAATTTTCATGAGTTTTAGAGAGCTAATAATTCAGCAGCAACAAAGAGCTACCTACGTAGGTCACCCTGGTCTTGGCTGGTGTGGCCCATGGTGGATATGTCCTTCCATGGTTTTTCCACCTGTGCCAGACTCTACACTGAACAGGGAATGTAAACAGTGGGATCAAGGATGGAGATTCAAAATAATTGACATAAGTTTGAACACATTTCTTGAAATTACATTACAGACTTAGTCAAATCCCACTTTCACCTTCCCTCTGGTGAGGAAATATCTTTGAATAACAAAACCACAGCTAGGCAAGTTTTGTTTTGTCTTTTTTTTAATTCTATAAAATATTTTTGATTGGAGAAATAACATCTACATTTCTCTGAGTTCTCTGAGTAAAAACACAATCTAAGTTTTGCTTCTAAAATGGTCTTCATGAAAACATCAACATTTGAAAACACTTATCAAAATTTACACTGATGACAGAAAAATTTACACTGATGACATTAGAAGCAGATGTTAGGGGGATTTATTTTCCTATAAATATTTTACTTTACTTTCTATATAAAGATGGGGGGAAATGATCTTTGTGTAAGTCCCCTACAAAAGAGGGAACACATACAGAAATGTACACCAGCAAATACAACAGATTTTTTTTTTCTAATATGTTTTAAGTATGTTTTAAACCCAGGATCATTTTTATTTATTCTAGAAAATACCTAGAATACTGCTTGTGAGGAAAAGCTGGGAAAAAACAATACCAATTCGTCTGTGGAGCAGCCAACCACCATCCTAACTTCCATATTTTCTTCTGTGAACTCATGCATAGTGAGTTAGCCTGCAGTTGCAGAGGCGTAAACCAGTTCCCTTTTAGAACAATTAATAAAGCCCAATGCACTGTCTCTTCAAAGTCACACACTCCTCT
>NW_026623327.1:1183770-1239514 GCF_030028575.1 Malurus melanocephalus | reverse complement strand
CAATAAGTACTTATTTAAATTTATTACATACCTATTTATCCATGAAGATCTAGAGCTTGTTGACAACCAAAGAGCTTGGAAGGTTTGACTTTGACAGATACACACCAGACACATTGTAACTTTCTACTTCAGAGGTYCTGTGTGATTTTTAACTTCTGCTATGCTGACCAAACAAGATTTTTTAATCTGCCACAGTGCAAGGAAAACATCCTCAAGAGGTGAGCATTCTCCCATCTTTGAAGCTCCTCCTAAATGCAAGGCAGTTCTACATTTTCTGCAGGTTTATTACATGAAGGAATTTCAAATAGGCTCATTATATTATCTCAAAATCATCAGTTCAAATCAATATACATTTACAGTGAATAGTGGCAGGCCTGCAGTAGCAGGATGAACAGCAAAGACGKCTTTATAAAGAAAGAGAAACACAAGGTAGTTGAGAGATTGTCATCTGAGACAGCTGATACAGCGAGAGGTGAGGAAATGACTGAGAATTTGAGTCAAGAAGTTGCAAGACACAACTTGCAGCACCTGAAGGTCTTCAAACATTTCAATGTGTAAGTGGGTGCTCAGCTCAGAAGGGATTTGCTGCAGCAAATTCTCAGAGAATTCTGGTTTTCACATCTAGAGTAACACTAAAACTTCATGTAATGGAAACTTAATTTAGGCTTATTTCCTCTGAATGCTGCTCCATGGCCAGCTTGTCTCCAGCTCTCTCCCATGTCAGCAGCACCACAGCAGCTGCYACCAACTGAAGGGACTGGTTCCCACTTCTCTGGTGCACATCCACTGGAGGTGACAAAATCCTGCCAGGCTACAGGGATTCTTATCATTCTGGATAAAAACATGATCCTGGGAAGCTTTATATCATCACAGGGTTCTGGAAGGTTACTGACAGGGATCAGCTTTGTTATTCATCTTTGGGGAGATCTTCAGGAATCACTTCCCATGAAGTATCTTAAGGATTTTCTGTGATTAAGGCAGTAGTGAGTGAAGTTAGCACACCTCATCAAAATTGAACTCAAAAGGTACAGTAAGAAATAAGATTAGGTAATAAATCACCTCTTATTGCAAATTAAAAAAAAAAAAAAAAAAAAAAAAAAAAAAAAAAAAAAAAAAAAAAAAAAAAAAAAAAAAAAAAAAAGAAAGGAGAAAAAGATTCACAAAAGTGATCTAGAAGCTAAAAGCTTGAGCAAATGGGAATGACAGCCCAAGAAACGGTTACATCCAAAATGCGTAAGTCAAAAAGGGCATAAATCTAGGAAGTTAAAGTAAATAAATGGGACTAAAAGTACATAACAYTTTAAAATTAAATCAGAAAATCATGTGTTTAATTCTGAAGGGAACACTGTGTGCCAGAATATTGAGTTATACATTGCTGTATTGAAGAGTAGGTCAAGATCTTATCAGCTCTATTATGAGGAATGTCAATAAAAGGCTGTGCAATGATAAAATGTTTAATTAAAAATGAACATTGTGAAACAGATGAACTCTTTGTATTATACAGAAAAAGGAGTCAAATGTATTGTGTTCTCCAAGTTACAAATTGCACTGAATCATTTTCMCTCCATCAAACATTCTTATCACTATAAAGTCTTGTATTAAAAAAATGGATTTATTTATACTACATTCTTTACAAATTAGTTTAAGGCTATACCTACAGGATACTTCAAATACTTGAACATCTGGGACAGCTGTGAGAAGAACACTGGACTCTTGTTTGCTTGGTATTCTTTCAGGTGAATAAGWGGTTTGCTTTGGCAAGTTAATTAACAAAGAAAAGAATTAATATTGGTTGTTCCACAAGTAACAGGAACTATCAAGATTGAATATTTTGGTTTATTATATATATAATATACATGTACTCAACATGACTGCCCTAAACATCTCTCACAGTTCAGTAGACAAGGTGACAATGACACCAGGAAGAGCACAGGGAACTAAATGCAGCAACACCCACGGTAGATCGACACCACATTTCTTCCCTGGTGAAAACACCTTTCCCCCATTCCCTCGGCAATGTTAACCATCTTAGACAGGAGGCAGTGCCAGAGCCAGARCACTTATCTGTGGGAGTCAAGGCAAGGGAATTCAAGATGGAAAATATGGGTTYTGCACAGTTTTAAAGGAATGATGCAAAATGCAGGGAGCATAAAATGGTAAATTAGCACCATGGGCCAAGGCAATAAATGGCTTGATCCTTTTGTGGCTTTCCTTCCTGGCATAATTTTGTGTAACAAAGCATAACAGAGCATTCATATGGACACTTGGCCTCAACACACAGAAGAGATTTTTTAAATCTCTACCATTCAACTTTAAACCCCCAACAGGGACACTTGAGCACGCAGATGGATATGGACACATACACTGCATAAACTGTGTACTTCTTAAAACCCAGCCCAAACTGGGAGAGATTTCTAATGTAAAGCATTGTAAAATTCCTGAAACAAGGTCCACCAATAGAATGAAACTTCCAATAGGAGCTGATGAGCCTGAGGTACTGAAAGAGATAAACCAGGTATCAGGTGAGAGCACACCCAGCATTTCATTTATCTCTTTTTCAGAAGAAATTAACAGTTGCATTAAGAAAATATTTCAGAGTCGGAAATAGTTTTGATAAAGCATTCATGTTTTGACAATCAAAATTCAACTTCATATGTCATACAACAATTTTAATATACTCATGCCTGCTCTATGCAATAAGTGGAMTACATCAGAGCAAAGAGCTTCACTGATCAGCTGATAGAAAATAAATATTATGTAGAAAACAAGAATTCTGATGCCCTTTAGTCAAAGGGCTTGTAAATTCTGAATGACCTGTAAGCAGTAAAAGCTCCAACAGTGGGAATATGAAAGTGTCTTACTAAAGCAAGAATAACACTAAAGTACATCTTTTCASCCACGGAAAAGATAAGCTCGTCAAATCCAAACTGTTAGTAATGGAAAAAATCCACAATATGCACAAGGAAAGAATTTGCAATCATAGAAACTGATGATATTAAAGAGCTATTAAGTGATCTATCTTTTCTCTCAGAGTTAAACCTTGTTTCTTGCAGCTCTTGTATAATAATATCTTACCTGTAGGATTGCCACCCTATCCTTTGCTAAATTGTTCTGAAGTCCTTTCTCTTCTCATCAGATACTATTTCCTGAGAGTCAGTCTATAATTACCTCTAACAATACTGCCATATTTAAGGATAGAAAAATATAGGTATAGAAACATGTTTTCCTTTGAGCAGAGGATCCTCCAAATTGAGTACAAATAAATTTCAATAAGAGAGAATTATTACCTAAGAAGCAGATTTAGTGGCAATATTAAAAACTAAGTCCTTAGAGGAGGTCTAGTTAGGGGCAGGAATAGAACAAATCTTTCACCAGGAGCCAGTAGAGATTCYCAGGGTCATGGCCTAGCTGAAATTAAGAGAAAAACTCCCACTGATTTCAATGGGGCCAGGATATGGTCCCCATATTTTATCCACAGTATATCATCACAAATGTAAACTACAAATGAAGCATCACGAGGTGAGGTGCCTATAATTCCTAATGTTTTCATCTACTGTAATAGCCAAGACCTCTCCCTGAACTCCAAAGGAGGCAAATTAGTTCCACATGTCAGATACCAACAGTAATATTTTCCCTTGCTCTTCGTACACAGTGAGGGGATGCAGTACAGCATAGAGCAATTAGTAMATTTCTTTTTGGGAAATAAGGCATGGCACAACAACTGAGAAAAGTTGTCACTCACTTGAAGGTGGTGAGCTGCCAGCCCATGAAGAGCATAAGTAGGAAAAACAATCAATGGAAAATAAAATAAGCCCCCTTTACTGTCCAACACCTTCCTAGTTTTTGTCTTGCTCTGCTCCATTCAAACCCTCCTTTCCTTGAAAGTCTCCAGGTATCCCTCAACTCCAACATCACCTATGAATCTGGGATTATCTATCACAATCCAAACTGAACCAGTTTTGACAGTTTCCTGAAAGAGAAATCTAACATATAGGGTAGGACTGCTAAGCACAGGCAACTCGTGYACTTTGCATACCCTACAGCATCCTGCCAAGGGCTCAGCTGCCATTCCAGATGGTTGTGGGTCTATKGCAGGTTTTGTGTCACATTCACCAGTCCCACATTTAAGTAACAAACTCTCACCTCAATATGTCTCTTAGCTCCAGTGAGAAAATAGTAAAGGAGAACCAAGGCCATTAGGTATTATCTACTCATTGCACTGCACTTCAACCAGAGATTATGTCCATTAATAACAAGAATAATATCATAAGTAGCATGCAAACCTTCTCAAATCACTCTCATTAAGSCATTCTGTTAGGAAACAACCTTGGCTATGGAATGCTGAGATATGCTCTTTCTGATGACACGTGCACAGGGACTAGAAAGTATACCTGCAGTCACAGGCAACAGTCACAAAATCCCAAGAATGCTTTGGAACAAGGCTCTGAGGCGAATGAAAGCTCACAGAACACTGTAGCTCACTACAACACCTGGACTCATTAATAACTTTGTTGCRTAAATACCCACACAGAGGAAGCCACCAAAACCAATGAAAAGTCCAGGTGAAGTGAAAGACTTGGAAAACCTGTTAGGAAAACCTTATATTAAACAGAAGTGTAATTATAAAAGAGTGAAACCTACCTTATTGCAAGAAATCTCATTCATTCGCCAGTGCTAGTCAGTGCTGCATGTGCCATCACTCAGGGTGGAGCATCACAGCAGGCAGAAGATTACATCTATGGAAAATGTAACTTTCTAGTCCTGTAAAATAAAGACAAAGTTCTTTCAGAAACAAAGACTCTGTAAAAACACTGCACTGTGTAATGCCAAGATTATCAGAATTCAGGTCACCCWTGTTAAGTCTGATGTTTCACAAGGAAGAAAAAAGAATTAGAAAAACAACAAAAACAAATGAACAAACAAAAAAAAAAACAAACTTCCCCCCTCCTCAAGCTGGCAAACTCAACTTCTAGAGTTCAAGCTATGTTTTTATGTCTTTTACCTACAAATATAATACAGTGCCTTTCTTTGAGAAAGTGATTTTCACCATTTAGAAGTAGAGTTTATAATAGTTTAGAAGTAAAGCGTAAAGGGAAGTGAAGATTTATCAGCTTCCATCTATTTGTCAAGTATCCAGTCGACAATATAATGTTGAATACCATTGCAAGAGTTTCAACATATCMCATAGAACCATTTATGCTGAAAACTAATCACCACCTTGTAAACTAGACCATGGCACTGAGTGCCATGTCCAGTTGCACCTTGTACAGCTCCAGGCATGGTGATTCCACCACCAAATTGTACAAGAGTGAAGAATAAGCACCTTAGGATTAGACAAAAGTGAACTTTGTCTAATCTACGGTTGTATAACTGGAATTTCATTAATTTTTCTGATWATGCATTAACCATAGTGGAAACTGACCCCTGCTCCTAAATCCACACAGACTTGTAGATAATCAATACGGACACACACAGAAAGGGAAACTGGAGAGGGAGGAGCTGATTGTTTTAATGCAAGCTGAGACCACAAGAAATACAAACCCAATTTAAAATAATATACAAAATGTATAACATTATCTTCAGGCATTCTCTTTTCACAAGATTTTCAGCCAAATTCAAGGTAGTTTGTAAACATGAATGACTTCAATGGAGTGACAAGATTTTACAAGAGACTAATTTAATAATTTATTTTATTAAATACAAATTATATCATATCTCTYTTAACCTCTTTGTCTGGAGCAGCAGAACCCCCCTAGCACTCTGTTTTAATTAAAGGTATGAAGACCACAGTTGAAYTATATAGTTTTAAGACTGAAGAAAATATCTTGCACAAAGTGCCTTTTTGAATTTGAAGTTCTTCCCATGAGTGAAGACAGAAAATAAATATTTTTCAATTATCTATTCTAAGAAGTTTGTAGGCCAAGTACCTACTGGCAGAATAGAAATAAATTTTATTTTCTTATAATTCATGTATCTGAGTTTAAATAATTATTTCTAATAGAGGAAKTCCTTTTTCAGTTGGAAGTAATACATATTTTAGGTATGCACAAATAGAGAGCAAATTATCCCAATATTAATAATAATATAATTTGTCATTTATGAAGATATTAAATAACACTGGTCCCAATGTGTTTTATGTCTGGGTATCTACTTAATGGGTACAAGGCTAAACCACAAGAGATTCATGGTTCAAACTGTCAGACATGGACACACTGAAGATGGGATCCAAACATGAAAACAAGCCTGACATGCTTTTAAGTACTTTTCCTTATTAGTGTATACACATATCTCCACCACACAAACTCATGCATAAGTAAAATTCTTGTGTTTCAACTAAYTTTTGTGCAACATTGTTAACCTTTGAAATAGATATTCTAATGTCATCAGGAACTGGTTTTGTTTTTGCTATGTGGCTTAAGAAATAAATGGAAATTTCATTCCCTCAGTTGGTAGCCATTCAGCATAAAACTCGATRGCTGTAGCATAGTAGGACTTTCTCCTTCATTACTCCTTTGCATAACCTGATGTCCCTATTCACAATCACAGTGATAGTCACTCTSAATAAAAGGCACAGAATAACCTAAAACCTGTTCTTCTGCCCTAAAATAAATCAGATCTTTCAGGAGAAAAGCATTTGTGAAGAATACTWGATACAAATTAATCAGTGTCAAGGAACTTTGGTCAAATCCACTTTGAATATCCTGAAATGAGGCCCCACCAGCACTCTCTACTTCAWAGCAGAACAAACTTGACATTTAATATAACAATTATGAAGCTGGATTAAAATCCATAGAATAAGAAGTTATAAGTTACATTCAAAATTGTAAAGTATAAGTCTTTAATAAGGGGCTATAAAATACCTCTCTGAAAATAATATCTTGTCAGATGTCAGAAAAGCTACAACGGGAATCGAAATTTTTCTTCCTAAAGCAAAACAAAAGCAAATTCTGTGAGAGACAACAGAGATCATGGGATGGGAAAAAACACCAGAACACAATTTTATGATACTGAGACATTTAATGCTGAATGCTCTCACAATTCTTCCCCTGCATAGGGAATGAGAAGAACCTCTTATTTAAGGTAARTGTAATAGGAAAAAACTGCAATGAAACAAGCATGGCCTGCTGCCTTCCAAATTAAGATAAAAGTTGAATAAAATCTTCAAGCTCTGCTTAAGGATTCCATGGATTGAACSATCTGCTAAAGGAAAGATAAGGTTATCTCCCAGCCTGGTCTGACTTCGAATCATCTTGTGACCCTGTCCTGTATTAGTTGTTCCCTTGAAGAGGTGAACCCTCAACCACATTCTCTGGGCTGCATCTTCTCAGCCACACACCAGAGAAGCACATGAAGGAGAGAGGCAAGTTTTTTCTAAAGAATGGGCATAAAAGAAAAAAAGATCACAGGTCTGTCCAAAATGTTTACAAAATGGGGGAAAATGGATATTCTGAAAAATACATGTGGTGCAGTGTTGAACAGCCACCACTGGCTGAACAGGCATTGTAGTCATCTTGCTCTTTTCCAAGAGTCGGTGCAGAGGAGTCTACAAAGTGGCATCAGCAGAGCTTGTGCTTCTGAGGAGCAAGATTGCACTGTCAGAGGGCAATGGGATGCTTGGATTCCACCACCTACTTTGCTTTCAACACAATTTTTTCCTTATCTAGATTTACAGAAGGCAGATACTATGRTAGGATGGTGGTATGAGCAGAGGATAAAGAGCACTGTTTGATTTCAAGGCACAGTCAGATTTTTGTCCAGCAAAAATTTAAGAATATATATTAAAAAAATCTATAAAATTTTAAGAAGTCTGCAATCCAAATGCTCCAGTTTAGCAGACTCAAATTGTGAAAACAGTATTTTGTGTGAAGTAATAGTTGCTCAGTTTTCTTTTTGTAAATTGAAACTTCAACTCCTCCTTTCTGCTCTTTATTTTATAAATAAATACAAATTTCTGTTACTGACCAAGATATAGACTAAAGTACTAGCGAATTAATTTGATTAATTAAGTCAGAATCAGAAGTGCTGGGATTCTTTCCTAAAAGTGTCTGAGAGGGTGTGACAGAGAAAAAATTAAACAAATTATGTATGGCATAATTTATAGACTATATACTTGATTTTATGTCTACCATCAWTGAAGGAAACAAAAAAATATTGACTTTCAGGACTGTGCCTGAAAGGACAATTTTTTTTTCCTTCTCACAAAAGATTTATAACTAATGTACCTAATCAGGGAAGGATATTAACTATTTAAATATATTTATTACCTCTTTACATTGTTATACTGAATGGTTTATTGTTATCATTACTATGGTTTAAAATTTAGAACAAGCAAAGAAAGCCATGTTTTTTTGCTGAACAGAAATTAAAGGAGGGATTCACAAAAGCAAAAAAAAAAAAAAAAAAAAACTGGAAAACTCTGTAAACCTGGATTCTATTTCCCTTTTGAAAACATCCTCAGCAATTGCCATTGGTTGCCATTCAGTTTTATGACAGCAGATTATTTTAGAAAATAAAGTTTGAAATTAATTTGAAATGAATTTTTCACCAGCCACAGTTCTGGCATGGAGCATTTTTCACCCTAATAAATGGGTACTAGAATTAATCTTCATATTGTACAAGGCTTCCCCAGTAGCTTCACACCAGAGCAGATCACAGAGAATTATCAGATTTATTATCTCTTTATTGATATTCCTGAGGCATTTGGATGGATTGATGCAGATATGCTACTCCTTGGACATATTAGACAGATTACTTMACAAATTTCCGAGCAGCTGCCCGTGACCAGGTCAATATCTCCCAGGAAGTTCCTGCTCACAAACACCCATCACTTGCCAAGAGCACGTCAGTCCTCTGATCTACAGCTGTCGTCTTGAGATACACAAACCACAGGACAGAGGAAGTCAAAAAGCACCCTGATCTTGCCTTTTGAATTCAGACTGTACTCGGGGCTTAACAACAAGCCTCTTTGCATAAATGCCTCAAAAGATCTCTGTTATTCTACTGTTATCTAATCATCAAAAGGTAATGTTTCCGGAGAGACAAATCACTCTTACATTACTACTCTTTGCTTTTAAAAATGCCAGCTTCTGACAAGATGGACAGTTTTCCGCAGCATATTTTAGTTTGAACTGTGAAGCAGAGCAAATGGAAGGACACTTAGGAAGGACACTCTTTTAAGAGTTTCTGCATTATARAATCTGGTGATGAAACTTCTGGCTTATCACAGCAGAGTCACAGCCCGGCACAATTGTTCCTTATCCATACATTAAATACACCCCATCTCCTGACGGTGAAAACTGTCCTCCCTGCAGATCTCATCCTACTGCTTGGTAATGACAGGCAGTTCCTATTTTACTGTTACTCAGGAGTCTTTTTACTCCACAGAGACCGAGGTTGCGCTCTGACTAAGACTGTGCATTTCTAAATCTGGGGTTTGACCCTCAACTCACCTCCTGCTCATTCTGTATGACTGACCCAGCACAAACACCCTGAAATCCCAGGATGGCACAGCTGGCTGAGCTACCTCACACCTGACACTCGGATTCCCAGGAGGCCAAGGARGCTGGAGCTGGGATGTTGCTGTGCAGCAAGTGGGAATGATCCCACAGCCAGGGATGGAAGGGCAGGTATCGGATCAGGGAAAAGGGTGAGGACTCCTCCTCTCCCTTCTGTCCTTCAGCAGTACTCTAACAGAAGTAAAGGTTGGATGGGACAGAGGGAGGAAGGAAGAGAGGGAGATGGGAAGGAAGGAGGGAAGAATACAGTACAAAAGTCCTCGGTATGTTTATCAGATCACTGTCTCCAGTCAGGCAGCAGGGTATACCAAGGACATGATTTAATCCCACCTCTCATCCTTTTCACTCAGAACTGTAGGAGGGCACCTTTATCCAGGAGATGATGTAGAGGGCYCAGATTTCAGCAGTGTTTCCTTCCACCTTACCATTTTTGCTTAAAATTCATGCTAACCATGGAAGAGGAAGGGCAATGCTGTTGGCTCATTCCTACAATCCTTTTTTAAAATTTTAAATACAGAAATAGACAATTTGACAGTCCAGACAATATGATGGTTAAGCCATTCATTTTCTGTGCATGAAAGGGTCAATACACACAAAGCCCTTTCCAAGAAAWTGCTCCAACTCCAGGATGCAAGGTAATTCTTGCTACAACTTGGTACTRAGGACTTGATGCCTGTGCTAGAAGTATTTCACTGCTAGTTTGCCTCTGGATTTTGAATTCCTGGCTGGAGAACATCTCCCATATTTGTTTCATCTGAAACAAAACTGGTTCACATGCTCCAAAACCCGAAGTACAATAACATATTATTTTTTTTTTTCTACAAGTGTGTGTCATATGGATCCATATGAACTGCTTCTGAAGTTGAGAAAGACTATGGATAGCCCAGAAGCCCTAAGAGTTCAGGGGCTGACAAAGGTGCTGAATTATTGGTCATATGATAGCAAAACTGAAGGTAAGAAATATACTCAGAAAATTTTATTCACTGAAATTATTTTTCCCAGAAAATTTTGACTGATTAACTGAATATAATAAAACTGAGATAAAATAAAACAATGACTACTAAGTTAGCCTGAATATTTTCCAGAGTAATTCAAGATTACAGTCCAAAGACAATTTTAGATATCTCAAGAGAGACAGAGATAGCAAATACTTTTTCTGCTGGCACTATGAATAGGAAAAAAATGTTTTTCACTTAAAAGTCTTCACATAACAAATCTTTCCCAGTAAAAGGAGCTCTCTTATCTAAATTGTGCAACTAATAAAAAGAAAAAGGTTATGAAATCCTTAACATGTTGTTTTCACAGAATCAGATAAACCGTAAACACAAGCAAGAAGAAAAATGAAACTGAATTTACTCATTATGACATATTTAAAAGTTCCTCTACAAATTTTCTGAAGAATTGAAAGTTTACCTGAGAATGTTTCAYTTCTTGTTACCCAGTTTCATGTATTTCCAATGACTAAGAAATTTAGAATCCACGATTCACTGCTTTCAGTGATAAAAGAATAGCAGATCCCAYGCATGCTGGGATTTTCAAGGAAGCCTGAGGTAATAAAATGTTCAAATTACTTTTAAATTCTATGGGAGTGAGACTTCTAACTCCTCAAGGCTGTTGAAAATGATAACTTCAAATATCCTGGAACCAAAGAAATTAAAATTTTGATGAACTTTCTGTGAACTAGTAACTATTGATTATTTAATGGTTGATTAAACTTTCTTACTAACAGCCTCCAGAACTTCACAGTAAGAATATTAGCACTCATATTTCTATTTTTCATAAATGTCAATTCTGYCTGACATTGTGTGTTATTCAACATGAAGGATACCTGGAATATGATTCTGCATAGCAGTAGGATATGGCATAAAAGTGATCCACTGAATGCTACCAACAGTGAACCAGTAAAAAATCAGTTAAACAAGTAAAAATATGAGCATTTCTTAAGAACGTATTCTACAAGGTAGAATTTTTAAATTTTCAGGACAGAAAACAAAACAAGWGATTCTGATCTGCATCCCTGTAAGAGGGATGAACAGGATGGGATTCCAGTCCACTAGCTATTTCATGATGACTTCTCTATTCCCATATGGTACACTCTTTATCCACGTGCAACACCAAAAGGCATGGAAACCTYGCTCCTGCTGCAATGAAATGCAAAAGCAAAATTAAACAGCACAAAAATATTTTGTGCAAATAATTTCTTGGCTTTCAGCCAGCTCTAATGGTTAGGACATGACCTGAGATCAATATTGAGTGACTGAGGTCTAATTCTTGAGAAATGCAYTCCCTGCACTGCCCTAGAGAAGAAGTCCAGGGCCAGCTCCTTTCCTGCCTGAGGCAGGGATAGTCCATCCTTGACTTTTCCTTTATTACCAGGCTAGCAAAAGACATTTTTATCAATACTTGACATTGAAGGTTTTAGCCAGCTGTAAACCATTTYTACAATTCCTAAGACCTGAAGTTTSTGGCTGGGGAAGTTTTGTGCTCATATGGAATTATGCAGGAAGAGATTTAGAGCACACAGACCTCRCTGGGAAGTTGTATGTGGTTCTTCCAATTAATTATTTTTGGGAGGCAAGAACATCTAGAATGTATGAGGCTAGGAAATTTCTCTTTCTTTCCTTGTTCTTGGAAATGGAAAAAGACAAACTTGTGTTTGGTCTAATAGTGAGCAAATCTCTAATAGCAAATAAATTCTAGTATTTCAATGTAACAATAAAGATAAGCATTTTTTTTTTTTTACATACCTGTTCAATTTTATTCCTTTTTAAAATATGGAGATATGAAGGAACTGGGAAAAAGCAACTTTCCATCACTAAAACAATAGGTGTTAACTAAAGGCAAGATTCCTAACCTACATGTACCCTGCCTGCAAATGCCTTCACTGCCTTTGCTWTTCCTGCAATGCACATTGGCTTTGTCCTTCAAAAATCTCTCTTGCATGAGACCTGAAACCYCCATCAAAGAAGATACAAGCAGAAAAATTGAAAAGGTCTTAAGAGGCCACATACAATATATCCAAACATGAAATGCTCCAAGTTTATTGAGCAAAGTAAACACTTTACAATATTTGTAATCAACATAGGGAGTCTTTTATTGCTTTGCAGAAATCTACGCCAAGAAAAAAATGCAGCTCTTTTATTTTTTAATGATGCAGCATGCTGTTAATTTGGGTCTAATGCCAAAAAGCTCCACMGTGTTATTCAGGAAAGAGTTGTCTAGAAACCCCTCAATGTCTTAGATAAAATTGAATCTGAATGGCTAAACCAATTTGAAAACAAATCAATTTAAAACTAATTTTATCCACAACATGCAGTTTTTTAACAAACATCTTTCACTACAGCAGAGCTACTAGTGACATCCTTAAGCCAAATACATTTATTCTGTTCCTGATGTTGCATACAAAACAGGAACACCTTTCTGGTACTACTCAGACTCCAGAGAAAACAAATGCTTGAAACCTTCCTCTTTTGTTGTCTCATTCCCTTCATTAAACACAAAGTACTCCTCATAGCTAGGCAAACACATTCAAATTTCTCCCACTTTGGCTTCCTGCCTATTCACCAAAACCATCCTCTCACTCTCCTGGAGTTTTAATGTCCCTCCAAAGCCCTTCATGGAGAATCTCTTCCCTTCTTGCCTGAATAAGTCACCACTGGATTGAAATCTCACCCAAGAAATGAATATTCTCATGCCTTTTGTATCCAGATGCTGCAGGTACAGGATGTGTCCATCTTTTCAAGGAATAAGTGAAAGCCAAAACCTTCCAGAGTTCATCATACACTGCCTTGATTAAACTGCTGCCACCTTCCACTCACACACCAAGAAGACAAACATGACTGCATAAAGCACAGTGGCAAGATGGAGATCTCTCCTGTATTTGTTTGGCTCTAATAAGTAGGTATCAAAATAAGAACCTGCAATAGTAAGAGATGYAAGGGACAAAGGGCCCAAAAATAGAGAGGGTTATCTTCCATAAAACTATGCAAATAATTAGCAACCTCTGTTCATCTCCATCTCTCAATTTGCACAGAAGAAATCTTGGAAAATGCGTGAAAAAAATCAAATAAATAAATTGCACTGGTTGACAAAGCAGGGATTTTTATTTTATTTTTTACTTAATCCCTGTTAATGCCTAAAAGGATAGTATGTTGTGTGTTTCAAAAAAAACACGTAAGCCAGACAGCAAATTACTTCACACTGTGTTATCCTCTGCAGTTATGATCTGGCCCTGGAAGCAATATGAAGTTTCCTGTTACACTTTTTACTGCTTTTGCATTCAGCCTGGAAATTCACCTTAACCTTCTAAGTACTGCATTACTCACACCCTCACTTTTTTGCATTGGCATAAGGAGACCAAAAACATTAAAAAAATAATGATTGAATAATTTAGAAAACCTGAAACAACACAATCATTTGTAATCTCTACTCACCCTATTATAATTAYATTTCTATTAGTTCTTATCAAAATAAATCCCTTCTCAGTTACAATCCTTTCAAAGCAAGAAGAAAAAGGGCAACTGAACAAATGCAAAACACTTTTGTCCAAGTTTAAATTTCAAAAGGAAGCACAGAACCAGACTGTCTTTCATGTATTCGGAAGCATTCAGAAGTTGCTTAAAAAGTGCTTTCTGTTTTTTTAAGATACTTTAACCTTTAAAGTATGTTAAAATCACTTGGGAAAAATAATAATAAATAATAAATAATAATATAAATAGTCAATAATGAATAATGAATAATAAATAATTAATTAATAAATTATTATTATTATTATTATTATTATTATTATTATTATTATTATTAAGAATAATAATAATAATAGTAGTAGTAACAACAACAACAACCAACACCACAGCACCACAAGATCATAAACTTAGTCCCTTTTCAGGAATTTAGGTGAATTTATTTTACTGTGTAGTGCATTCCTTCAGGGTTTCACTTATTCATCCTGTAAGGATKTTCTCTCCTTATAGTGAAGGAAAAAATGTTACCCTTTCCTAGAATTTACAAAATGGTTTCACTATTACAAATTCTGAAAGAATTGTTCAACAAGCACAAAAAAGGAACATATTTCCTGTTACACAACAAAGAATTTAAAGTGATTTCCATTATTATTATACAGAACATTTTTGGATCCATTCCTACTAAATCCTTGTTGAAGAGTCCTGTGGGACTGAAGTCATTCAGGATATTAATAATTTTTAATTTTACAATTACAAAGACATTTCATTTGACCTTAAAGTTCAACATTAAATTTYCAAACTGGATTGAGAAATATAGGGTTTCCCACTGAAACACAGTTTTCCAATAAATAAAAACAGAACTACAAATGGTACATATATTTAAATATTGATAAAAGAAAAAAAACCCACCACAATAAATAAACAACAAGATTTATTCTATTTATTTAGTTGATTTTATATTTTAACAATAAGTATACTAAAACAGGTTGTCTTTTTAATGTGTTTATAAAATTTTYACAGAGGGAAGACACTGATAAAAGCCTTAAGTTTTTATTTCAGTTTATTCTGCCAACTGAACACTTGCTTGTATAGAACCTGTTTTAAACASATGCTTTATTCAGATATTCTTTAAAATTAAGAAAAGAGGAAATTTAGAGGCACTGTTACTGTTATTTGAACACTTCTTTGYATATAATGCATCCCTCTAGAAAATAATATAAAACCAATTGAAATAGTTTCATAAAACGTTTCATATTCATCTCTCAAATTTTATGAGAGCTCTGTGGAGCTAAAACCACTTCAGATTCATTCACCTCTGTCAACAAATAATGAAATTTTAAGGACTGCAAACAGTGATAAATTTAAATCTAAAGGCTTCCATTAATCTTGATAAAGAATTTCAGTGCATAACTTAGTTTATACATAACCAAAAATATTCAAAATGCAAATGGTTTGTAACCTAGGCACCAGACAGTATTAATAGCAGCATCCAATGAATTCCTAGAACTGTATCTACAACAATGCTGAAGCACCTGAGCCTTAACTTTACTTCCATGTCTCAGTGGGACTACTCCAGGAGTGAAGTTACTCCCTGTGTTAGCATCTGTTAAATGAGATCCATAATTACAGCTGGCAGTTGGAAAACTGAAGCAAAAAATGCATTAGCATTTCAAATATTTCAGTATATATACTATTCCCATGTCACCAATTACAATCCCATCTGTACAAAACTGTTGCAAAAATACTCTTATTTTAATATCCTTCCCTTTCATCTCTAAATATTTCAATTGCTTTGGAAAATAAATTTTAAATTTGGTTTTTCACCACCAACCACCCTACAGAATGGTCAGCATTGTTATCACCAGCAACAATGCATTACCATTGCACAAATGATTTCCTAATGTTAGAGTCAATTTTTTTCCTCGGCAGTATGGTTTTCATTATTTCTGTGTTGCTGACCATGTTAACCCTTGTGAATTCTTTTCTATATAGATAAAAGAAATATTATGGGTATACTATCAGATAGAAGTAAGAAGGTAAGTTATCCTAAAAGATGAGCTTTTTCTGTGAGCTTGGGCATATATGCTTCCCCCCTCTTTTTTCTACTTTCTTGCTTCTGCAGAAATAATAATTCACTACAGTATTTATAAAACTCAAAACCATAAAATCCTCAGATAATGCATGTGCTGTTAGAAAAGAAAGTTGGAGCAGTCTTTGTTTCTTTTTTTATTTTTTTTTTAAGAAGAAAACTTATCTTGAGGGCAAAAGCAGTCCAGAAGTATACGACATTTAATATTTTACAGAATTGTGTTTCTGAAGAATAAATCTCTCTCTACTGAAGTACCTGTGTCCTGCCAAAGACCCTGAGAAAAYGATAGTAGTTCAATACAGCCCAGATATTAATTTCATTCACTGAAATGGAAAAAAATCATAATACTGTATACTCTACTTATTTTTTAGTTGCCAGACACTCACTCTAGCATTATCAGAAATACAAAAAGCCTAAGTATRAGAGACAAATTTAACAAATTATCAGAATATATGCTGTATCTCTGGTAAAGGAAAAACTCTGAACTGAGAAAGAGAAAAAAAAGGATATTTTAACCTGTTTTAAGGAAGTCCTGAGACCATCTATTTTACTGGCTTTCTATACAACTTTAAGAGAAGCATATCAAACTATCTGGACTCAGTAACAAAAGAAAAATAGAATGCAAGCTCTGTAATCAGAAATAGACCCATTTATGAAAATAAAGAATCAGAGAGCATCTTTATCTAGGAACTATTCTGTTAAATTAGAACTACAATAATTTGATTTCACTAAAACTGGTACCTTTAAGGTCTGTATGGCCATAAATAATTTAGAAACACACCCAGGAATTGTTCTTCCAAAACTGGCAGCTCTGTGAAGTTTCAGAGAAGAAGTTTGAGAAAAATGTTCTGGTCACGAATAACAAAACAAAACCAATATTTCACTCTGTCTCCCAATACAAAGCWTTATGTTACATTATTAATTTAAAATGTAATGATGTATATGAAATTGAAAGGTGTTGATTCCACACRTGCTTGCTCCTAGGAGTCCCACCACTTTGAATATATTTTCCCAAACAAATAGGACTATCTATACTCACGTGAAAAAMCAGAAATCCCTCCCCACCCTCAACATTTACGAAATATATTAAAACAGCAGACAAGCCCTGTCTGAGTATAACACTTTTGTTATGAAACAGCACTTTTACTTTTCAGCATTGTACTTAAAAGCCTATATCATTGTATGGCTGTATTCTAAACTGCTCTRGAAAACTATTTTAAAATGTTCCTTAAATCCTGTGAACTATAAMAGAAAAACTTCAAATACTGATCACAGGCACTACTATGAATTATGTTGTTCAGTATCAGAAATCTGTGCAAAAACATCAACTTACAATCCTTATCATGAGACTGAACATTTGCCATGTGCATAAATTTAATCCCAAGTAGTACCTTCACAAGTTCGAGAAAGTGGGGGTTTATATTACAATATCTTAAACTTTTATGCAAGATTTTGTAGAAAACTGTTAATAGATTTGTTGGGGATGAATAATCATAAAAGTGTTTCACATTTCATATACCAATTAAAAATCATACTGTCTTAGGGGTACACACGTCTGAAATCACTGGATAATCCGCATTCAAGTACATCTGTAAAACTGCTTTTCYATGCACTGAATAGTTGAGGGGAACAGGCAAAAATGCTGGAAGAGGTTACATGGATTCTAACGTTTCCTCCCTTTTGTTCAAGGCTGAAAATGCAAAGTTGTCAGACGTAGCTCATCAACCAGAGCTTTTAAAAATAAAAAAAAAAAAAAAAAAAACAAACAAACAAACCAACAACAACAAAACCCCAAAAATAAACCAGACAGGGAAAGCAGTAAAATGTATTAGCTTATTCACTCGATGACACATAAGGTTCTGAAGAAGGAATACTTTTAACAACATGGAGACAATCGCTGAATAAGAAGTGACATAAAGTGAAGACAGCAAAGATGACCATTTCTCTCCACACGGGATAAATAAAAACCCAAACAAAACCAAGCCCACAAACCATTATCATGTGGAACAGAAAAGACCTTCTTGAAACACAAAGTCAACAGAGGGACAAGCAGGTGTTTGCATTGTCTGCAGTTTAACTCATGRGCTTCATTATGTGCTTCACAGAAAGAAAAACAGTTTCATTTGTAGATCTTGCAGGGAAAACAAAGAATTTCAACAAGGAGCCCCGATAAACATCTTACGCTGTTAAACATCTTCACCGGGAGAGAGAGAAAAATCTCCCCCGCTGCAAGCAACCGTGGACATCTTTTGTTCCCTGATAAATATTTGCTTTTGTCTTTTGTGATAAGGTCTACTGCCTTCGCCTCGCGCACAAAAAGGGCCCGCTTGTTTCTGTACAGAAAACATTTAATTAAGATCATTTCCGATTTTCAAGCCGCCCGTGCGCCGAGGAAAAGGACGAGCGAAAGGGGAGAGAGAAAACCCGACCCCCGCTGGCTGSGCTGAGGGGCCGGGACCCGCCGGGGGATGCGGGCAGGGAAGGGCTGGGAAAGGCCGGGAAAGGCAGGGAAATGCAGGGAAAGGCCGGAAAGGGCAGAGAGCAGAGCCTGCCCGCTGCGCTCCGCTCCGTCCCACCATTGCCGGCGGCAGCACCGCCCTGCCCGGGAGCGCGGGTCTGGAGCTCCCGCATCCCGCTGGAGCACAGGCCGGGCCAGAGGGCAGGAGATGCCTCAGTTTGCTCCTGCTGGCCTGCAAGGAACGGGGGAAAATACTGCTTTGGTTGCTGAGGCTTTTCCATGGGTTTTCTTTCTATCTTTCTTTTTCTTCCTTTTTTTTTTTTTTTTCCCTCCCCCCACGTGGACTTAGACAGGGTTGGTCTTCCCACTACACTTTTGTTTTTAAAGAACAATATGGGCTTTGTCTCTCTGCCACAATTCAAAGCTCACTAAAAACATCAAAACCTTCTTACCAAAGTGAAGGAAAAGATCAGCTTTAATCATGATTTCAAATATTCTGTCTAAAACAAACAAAACAGCCATGTCAGGCTCCATGGACTCTGCAGTGTTAGTTCTCTGAGGACTTCAACTGTTTYATGTTCTAGAGTTGGAATACACAGATAGTTTTCCCAATGCTGTAGTAGYTTGAAATATTGAAAAGGAAATCTAGGAGACAATATCATTATAAAGTGTTTATGCACACACAAGCAGTACATGACTAGCAAAAATCTTAGTCCTTATGTGTACGTTCATTTACTGGAATTAATCCTCTTTATCATGTTTATTGCCTGCAGGACTCAATCCTGGAATATTCTTGTGTGCCAGGTGCTTAGAACAATATTTGGAGATGAGGTTTCACTGCAAGTGGAAGACACTCAGCAGTTACCTGCTTGCATACCACAGGACAACACACCCACTCAGAACCAGTGACTTACTACTTCAGTCTGCATGGAATTTTAAGAAATACTGAAAAAAAAACCTGGTCTGAAATAAGGGAGAATTAGAATGCAAAGTTTAAAGCCACACAATATGAGTAAGAAGAAATACAACAAAATTACTCCACTAGGAAATATGCACAAAGTTGCAAGAAGGAATCATTCCTGCAATCCCAATATAAACCACAGGAGATTAACTCATACTGCAGACGGGACAAAGTCCTGAGAGACTTTCCTTTGGTTAAATATTCAGAGCACAAAGTGGCATTTTTTTCTGTCAAAACTTAGCACAATAAACTATATTTTGATACCATTTGTACCATGTTCAGAGATCACAATTTTTTTTTTCCCTCCAAGACTATCAAAGTTTTTATTTCATGAATGAATTTGTATGACACTAAAGACAACACCATAAACAGAAGAAAAAAAAATTGTTAATGCAAATAAATCAAAGTCATTCTATCCTTCTCTGGCCATCTGTCTCCCCATGAATACACATGCAAAAAATAGAATTTGCTAAAAGCAGCTATTTTAAGTCTATCACATTATTGTTCCAAGTAAAAAAAAACAAGAGCAGAAAATGCTAACAGTATCATCTTACCTGCCTTTTAAGCAGAAGTGTAAAAAGTGTAAAAACACAACACACAAGAAAGCCTGCAAGCTGACAAAGACTCTGGATTAGCAACAGCAAATGATCCAGTGAAAATGAATYGGACTCACTTTATTTTTATTTTAAATGAGACAGATTACTCCCCTWCATATTGACACATTAAAAAATTATGATTACAGATCAACTTGATATTACAGTGCACACCATACACTTCTATGCTCTTAGCAGTTTTTCTCATCAAAGCACTCATTCAACAAGAAGTATTTTTKATTATCCCATTAATGATGTGCTAACAGTTTTGAACTGAGATAGGTAAATGCATCTTATGTTACCTGCTTTGCATTGACTCATTTCACAAGCTCTTTAGAAGCTGTCAGGTGAAAGCCCCATTTTTTTAACCTCTTGAACATCCTAAAACTCCAATGTGAAACTAAATGTCTTAACAGCACCACAAATTTGACAGGGTTGTTTCAAAGTGACCATATACATATTACTGTGTGTATGATCAGTGCCTAAAAGACAATATTTTGAAAGTAACATAATCAAAATCTTTGTTACACCTGTTTTGTGAATCTTCAAATGGTGGAATGCAATGAGGGACACATGCACATTTTTTTAGGGGAAGAATTTTATAATAAATTATAATGAYAGTACCACAAACAACGTCTTTTCAGGGTTTGTGTGAATTTGATGAAAAAGAAAGCCATAAGCAAGACCAAAGAGTGTAATTGGATTAATCCAAGATTATCTTAATTGATCCTCTTCATAAATACAGTGAAACCACATTCACTTAAGAGCATTCAAGAGGCTAATGAGTAAGCAGGAATTACCCAACTTCAGCGTCAGCACTGGGCTGACGATATCAAACAACCATGCACAGTAGTGGACACAAATTAAACCAAGATAACGATTAAAAGTGTCTGCCACTTACAGAAGGACCAACAAGAGACCTACCTGTGAATCAGCTTTTGTTTATGTAGGCAGGACAGACAAAGACAGCTGTAAACTTGAGACTACTTCAATATGCCAGGGAAATGCTTCTCAGCATATGCTTATACTCTAAAAAGGTGAAATAAAGACTTTTCCAAAGGCAATGTGGATTATTTTTCTGCCTAGAAAGTCTGGGGCCAGAAGAAAGACATTTTTACTTATCAAACAAAAAGTGGTAGGACTATTTGTAAGAGGCTCAAACATATTTAAGAGATACTGAAGTGCACTTAGTACCTACTCCAATATCTGGCCATTCTTCAAATAACACATGACTAAAAATATTAACTKTTAATAATCCGAGAGAGCTGGAAACTTTACTTAAGGAAAATTTACTTGTCTTTATTAACACAGTAGGAAAAAGAAGGAAACAAAGGCAAATACGTAACAAACTAAACATGCTGCCTATCACCCATTGGCAATTGAAGCGTGTTCCATACAACTAAACATGAAAAAATGGTATGGAACATGAAAAAATAAAAAAGGTAAAGCTTTTCCTGGGAAAAAAAAAATATTTCTACATCACAGTCATTACCATCATATTTATTGTGTTGCATATTTATGTTATGGTGGCATTTGGGGTGCTTAGTTTTAATATAAAATTATCTGTCACATCATACATTTTCAGCAGTCCAAGTTTACATTTTCTGATTGAAGGTATAGATAGAGAGGCTGTCTGAGTGCTCAGGGACAGGATTGGAAAAGCCAAAACTCGCCTGGAACTGAGTCTGGTGAGGAATGTGGAGGAGAGCAAAAAGGGCTCCTACAGGTACATCTGCAGCAAAATAAAGAGAAAATGTGAGCCTACAGTGGAAATGGAGAGGGGGGAATGGTGAGAGAGAACATGGAAAATGCAAGGAGTTCAATGTCTTCTTCCTCTCTGTCTTTACTTGTTCAGGTAGGAATCCCAGGCCCCCAAATCTGGGGAAACCTGGAACAGGGAAGTCTTAGACTCAGAGGAGGGGGATCCGGTTGGGGAACATTTAAAGAAACTAAAGTAGACATAAAAAAAATCCTGAGACCTGATGAAATCTCCCCATAACTGCTGAGGGACTGGGCTGATGTCCCTCCAAGGCCACTCTCAGTCATCGCTGAAAGGTGGTTGTGATTTTGATGCCTCATGATGATGAGAAGGTTCTGGAGGACCAGAAAGAAACAAATATCACACCCGTCTTTCAAGAAGGTCAGAAGAAGGATCCAGGGATCCAGAGCAGACTGCTCAACCTTACTTCAGGCCCTGGGAAGGCAATGGGACAAATCCGCTAGAAAAACATCCCAGATGTATTGCAGACAAGGAAAGGATAGGTGTCACATACCTGGGAAAAGGGAAAATCATGCTGGACCAACCTGAGAGYCTCCTAGGATGAAATGAGCTGTGAATGTCCACCTTGGTTTTACATGGCCTCTCATAATATCCCCATAGACAAAGGAATGAAATATGGACCTGGTAAGYGGACAGCAAGGTGGATTGAACACTGGCTGAACTGCCAAGCTCCAAAGGTTGTGATCAGCACAAAGTTAATCTGGAGGACAGTCCCCAGTGGACTGGGGGTGATATTTTTTAATCTCTTCCTTAATGGCATAGGTGATGAGACAGAACACACACCCAGGGAGTTTGCTGGTGTTGCGAAACTGGCAGAAGAGGCTGATATGCCCAAGAGTTGTGCCATCCAAAGGGAAGCAGAGAAATGGGCCAACAGGAACCTCAGGAAGTTCAACAATGGAAAACACAAAGTCCAGAACCTGGGGAGGAATAACCCCAGATAACACCACCCACTGAGGGCTGAGCAGCTCAAAGGGAGCTCTGCAGGAAAGGACCTTGTGATCTAATGGACACCAAACTGATCGTAAGGCAGCAGTCTTCTATTGCAACGAGCCCTTGTGACATCCTGCATTGTACTAGGATAGCATTGCAGCAAAGAGAGGATCCTTCCCCCTGCAAAGCCCTGGGGAGACACGTCAGGAGTACTGGGTCCCAATCTGAGCTCCCCTGTACAGGAGAGACAGGGACAATCTGGAGTGAGCCAGCAAAGAGCCACAAGGATGATTAAGGGACTGAARCATCTGTCACTTGAGCAGATATGAGAGCTGGAGTTGTTCACCTTCCTTCCTTGGCCCATCTCTGATTCTGTATGTGAGATGCTGTCATAAGTGGTAAAACACAACAGTTACACATTCATTGGGGTCAGCTACCAGAAATATTTCTGTTAGATTATCCAGGCTGGAGGAAAAAGAAAAGAAATCAAAACCAATTTGAAGTTAGATAAATGGATATATATCCACAAGAGAAAGCTATAAAGTGAAGACAGATGTGTATCATCCATAAAAAAAGGGAGAGGCTGAGGGAGCTGGGCCTCTTCAGCCCACAGGACAGAAGGCTCAGGGGAGAATGTGTTGCTGTCTGCAGCTGCCTGATACAGAGGATACAGAGAAGACAGAGCCAGACCCTTCTTGCAGCCTACGACAGTCATAAATCAGAACATGGGAAATTTTATTTATTTGCTTGTTGTTTTACCATGAGAGGGGCCAAACACTGACACAGGGTGTCCAGACAGGCTGTGGAACCTCCTCATTAACGATTTCAATGGAAGAATTCAAGACACAACTGGACACAGCTCTGAGCAACCAGATCTAATTAATTCTGTTTCTGGAGGCCCCTTCCAGTCTCTTTTTTATTGTGATGCTGGATAACAGTGACAGCAGAAAGTCCAGGTATTTCTTGGGCAACTCTCCAAGTGTAAGTATRTGGAGTACATGAGCTTATAATTGCTTGCGCTTGATGAATGTCAAAAGAATAAAAGAATGAATGTCACAAAAGACAACAAACTTCTTCTCTTTCAGACTGGTTATTCTGCAACTATCAGCAAGAAGTTACCTTAGTTATCAAAGATCAYTTTGGAAGAATTCCATAACTGACACTTACTTTACATTTGCTTTATTTAGTACATAACAAAGTACACAAATATGACAGCAAGCTTTTCACTTCTGAAGTCACTTGTCATTTATACCTTTCACTGTTACTCTGTCAGCACTGTGGGTTTTTTTCCTCATAGACATACATAACCAAGTGCTACCTAACTCCTGGTGATGGTTCTTGGATGTACTACAAGATACATCAGTATTTTTAAGCAAATTTATACCAACAAAACAAAGCAAAGCAAACCAACCAACCAAACAAACAAGCCAACATTATTAATGCCRGAGATGAATCCTGAAAATATTTAGCAAAAATGTGCCAGGTGGTGGCCTGGGGAGGGGCAGAAGATAAAGCTGGTTGTTGCAACATCTTTCTAACATTTGTTGAGTAATTACAGCAAACCCTGCAAGTACAACCCAGTGCTGGACACCCTCACTGATGGCAGAACCCCGAGGGTGAGGGGATGTGCTCGGCAGAGTTTTGAAATCAGCTCAGCTACTGCCTGGCCGAGGCTCTGTCCATAAGCACAGTGCCAATGCAAGCAAAGCCCTGCTCACTTCAGGCTTTGAACAATCACAGAATCACACAAACAGTTAGGTTGGAAAAGACCTCTGAGATCATTGAGTCCAACCTGTGACCCAACACTACCAYGTCAATTAGACCATGTCCCTCAGTGCCACATCCAGGCTTTCCTTAAAAACCTTCAGGGACAGTGGCTCCACGAGCTCCCTSGGAAGTCCATTCCAGTGTCTAATCACCCTTTCTGAGATGAAAATCTTCTTGATATCCAATCCAAACCTCCCCTGACACAGCTTGAGACTCTGTCCTCTCTTCCTCCCAATTAAAAGAGAGCTCCCCTTCTCCCTAGGGAATTCCAGGAAGCCTGCAGAGAGAGCACTGCACTGGGCACACAAGAAACTGGCAGTGGTGCTTCCTTTGCACTTCAAACAATTCCCCAGTACAGCCATGCCCTGCAACCCCAGGATTTGGATCTCAAACCAGCATCTACCTCTGGCATATTCATACTGGGACTTCCTCCCCTCAGACCAGACCTGGGATTAGTGCCTCCGTAAATACCTCAACTGATTCCACTTAGGTCCAGGTTTCCTCCCACTGGGAATGATAACAGAGCACGGTGTCAGTGACAAGCACAAACCCCACAGAATGATATGATATTTGCTCACAGGGGAAAGAAAATGGAGCAAACAGATCTGAAATAGATCCACATGCTCCCCTGTTTTTTCTTGAACTTCACCATTCCTTGAATCCTCTTAAAAGACCTCGTGTATGTTCCAGTATGTATGAACATACCCTCACAAAAAGGGGATTTTTAACTGTTTACTGATCTTTTGTGCTCTAGATGCCAGCTAGAGAGAAGTGTTGTGACCCTTTACATTGAATGTTAGATACTACTTGAACTGTTACTTTGGTTTTCTCCAACAAATTCAAAGGCCAAACTTACATTAAAGAAAAATAAATAAACCAGCTGTATAATAAAATATTTTTGGTAGAAATGACCCTAAAAGGAAATTAAACTACAGACATGCAAAGGAGTTTTCATAGCACACTTACTGGCATAAATGGAAACAGCWCTTCTTGGCACTGTGCTTGATGACATACAAATTTATTAGAAAAGATTTTGCTGCCCTGAAGAMTTCATATATTTTTTAGCTACCCGAGAAACCTCTAAATCAGTGGTTTAATTCACTGGATAGTGTTTAGAGAGTTCCTATGAGCTATAGGAGTTAATTTTCTTCARGGCATGAGTTTTAGGTTACATTTTTTGTTTGAGAGAAATAAATTCCAAATGTCATCCATGTGCTTTCCTCTGCCTAGCAATTGCTTGCAGGCATCATCCTGCACATCTTTTACTAGGGAGTTAAGATGGGCATCTTCGTTCTTTCCTATTGGGCTTTTCCTCCAAAAGATTAATTTCCAGCCTTTCTTGTTTGCTTTATACTGGGCTTGTATTCCCAGGCTACTTCTGTAGGAAATTGCATGTTTCAGACTAYCTTTAATATCTAAGAAGCCTCTTTGAAAGGGCCAGCTTGTCCTGAAAGAAGATTCAAGATAAATTGGGCAGCCAGAAGCTTCAAATACAAGCACCCAAAGGAGAAGGTCAGATATTTTATTCTTAAAAATCAATTGAAGGCATCTACTCTCTGTGGATGTTTAATAATATTTTTAGGACACTTCCACGAAATTTTCTCTTTTAATCCTTTTCACTCTAAACTTCTAAATGGACCCTTACTTGTATGGCTAATTTATGCCACAAGTGATGTGAATAAACCAGTTKTAATCACTTAGGCAACTGATTTTGCTTCTTCTTATCTCTGTTTTCCTTCCTCTTCTATCTTTTGCTCATCCTTTCACTCAGGCATAGGTTCAAGAAACAGCTGAAGGTTCTGAACCTTGTTTCCTCAGTTTTTCCCTGCCTGTGGGTTGGTTACACTGGAGAGATCAGAAAGCCAGTGTCAGAGTTCACCATGTTATGCTAAGGCCAAAAAGGGGAATATGAGAAATGCCAGTGTCTCTGAAGTATTCAGAAACTCACTGAAACCTAAAAGAGACCAACTGAGCCCCTGTGAGACCTACTGAAATGTGAAATTAAAAGTCTAGAGCACTTTTATGAAGTACTGTAGCAGACCCCCTTGGAAATCCATGGACTACTTTCCCTTCAGTAAATTTGAAATGTATCTGAAACAATGAGGAATCATCTGTACTGTTCATGGATGTTAGTGCTTGCCAGTTGTTCCAGCTTGAGTGYATTGAAGCTCTGCTATTCATACCAATGCTGTAATTATCACCACATCAACACGAAAACATACACTCAGTGAGTGCCATATAAACAACTACAATTAACTGTGTGCTATAAATAATTGCAATTTATTCTGAAGAAAAAAAAAGAATCTGATTTTTGGCTCAGAGTAAGTGTAATAAATACGAATTTCTTTTTCTAAGGGCTACCTTAATTTGACGTATTCTTGTACCTGTGAACTTCTTAAACAGATCTCCGGTTGTGAGGCTGCTTTCCATGTATAATTATCTCTCAAATGATACCAACCCAGTGTCCAGTTTGCACTCGAGCCAAACCCAGAGGCACAGTCACAGACAGCCCAGGAAACCTACAGTCAACCTGCTTTTGGTTTGGGACTTCTGTGCCAAAGCCCAAATTTGCCTCAAGCAGGTCTTGATTGAAGCAGCAAATATTCTGTTCAGTCATAAGCTGTTTTTTCAACATGGAAAGAATATAAACTCTTCAGCTGCAGAGGTCTAGAGCTCTCTGCTTSAGTTTTCTCATGCTCAGTATTCTGAACACTTGCTACCTGGGCAAATTTGAGCAATTTTTGTAGCAATATAAAAGGCACCTTCCCTTCTGCCCTGCTGCATTAACARAAGGGCAGAATATACTTTCTGGAAAAGGCTGGCTGAATACTAGCAGAAAGATGGGTTTTCTCTAAATTTCTGAATCCTTCTGGCAGAAAGTGAAACAATGGAAAAAAGAAGATAAATCATTTTAACTTAAAAAATTCATATTTTTCCAGAAATAGATTGAAAATAAGATCTTAGAACAGAAAAGGCTAGGTGTCATTCAGAGATGACACTTGCCAGCCTGAAGGCAAAACCACTGCAAACCTGGACAGGACAAAACAAAAGTCCTAAGAAAGCATATACAGAATATTCTAAAACATTAAATATTTTCAAAAGTAGAAATGTGTACAACAGAAAGTCCATATACAAGGTCCAAGAATAGCAGTGAGTTTAATGAAAGCTGGTATGCCTCTACCCCTCCTTTAGCAGCAAGTTCATAGTTGTAAACATGGAAGTGTTTAAAAACTGTGCTTTAYCTTATGTTATTTTTGAAAAAATATTTTTTGGGGTATTAATTGACTTAAAGCGTGAAAGTTCCAAGCAAAGAAACTAGAACTGCATTTCCTCCATCCAAGTCATAAGCTGCACACTAATTGAGTAATAACCACACAGTAATTAATGCAGCAACCCCTTGCCATTCAAGATGTAGACTTAGTGTTTAAATGGGGATTTCTTTTTCCAGATATGCAGTGCAAAATCCCTGAAGACCTAGAAAAGGAAGACAATAAAAGGCAGTTAGAAAAGCATGTGTTKTACTAAGTTTGACTGGAGATCTGTTAATTTTGTGTGATTTCTGGTCTGATATCTAGCTGAACACATCAGTGGGAGGCTATTTAAATTAGGCTGGAATTGACACCTTCTGAATTTTTGACACTATTGCCCCCATAAAGGGTAACCTGGCAGCGTTAAATCATCAAGTCATGTGCCAAATGTTGTGTTCACAGTCACCTTCAAGTGCTTGGGCTGGATTCGCTCTGAGAATGTTGGGAATGAGGCATTCCCATGCTGCTCCAAGTCCTTYTGAGAAGGCACTGATAATAGTCCTTTGCATTTATTTACTTCTTCTAGCACAGACAGTCCTAAGGTTACTAAAGCACAGTTAGTTTGAATATTAAATTATCCCATATCTACTTGCCCAATTAAAACACTATATTTCTTTTTGTAAACTTACATGTTAAAGTGAGATGCACTACACCAAAGTGAAAAGCAGTTATGACTGCTTTTTTTCTGACCTTTCTCCTCAGTGAAAAAAAAAAAAAAAAAAGTCCATGAAGTCCACGAAACCTTTATTTAAGGTTTCATCTGGTTCAACATTGAAAAATTCCCTAACTTACCAGTTTATACTGAGGAGAACGAGGCTTCCATTGTTACTTGAAATAATGATTAAGGTTGTCTCCTCTATAGATTCTGATTATAAAGTCTCTTTAGTTACAAGATAAATACATTGGTCTACAATCTTATTATAACCTATCAGAACATCTCTTTCATCCACACAATAGTCTCAGCTAATGAGTCTTGCAGAATACAGAGGAATCAGACTACAAAAGAAGCTACAATATGATCATTTCCCCTCCAAAACCTACACTCTGTTTTGGGACATGTCCACCAAGAAGGCTGGCACTAGGGKAATTCAAAAGGCTAAAGAGGAAGAAAATCAAAATTATGAAAAATATTCATAGTTCTGATGGAAATAGTTGTACAAACCCAGTGTTTCTGTTTGTTTTGACTTTTAAACTGGGGGAGTATTTCAAGTAACCTATAAGAGATTTTAAACAGTAATTTGGACTTTTATTACTGCATTATTAAAGCAATAAGTGCAACAGTTAATATTTCAAAATACTTTTTGTCTTTCTTCAATCTTCAACCAAAATACTTTTTGTCTTTCTTCAATTCTAATTGTGATGTTCACCAGATGCTATTCCCACTAAATAGCAAGGTATGCACAACCAATAACTGAAGTAAAATAAATTGAAGAAGAATGAATCAAAAATAACATAAGTTCTATAATAGCCATGGTACTTCTTTTGTAGCTACAATACATACAGATAACAGTTACCTGTAGGGGTAAGGAATACATACACACCAACAACCACACACCCTAATGCCAGAATCCTCCAGAAATTATCACAGCATGATCTCCACTCCTTCTGGASTGCCAGCACTACTTATAATGGAGACTGCAGAGAGGAAATATCAGCAAAGATCAACCATGTAAATCTTTCTCCAAGCACCAGAACTGACACCGCTAATTAAAGTGGTTTGTGTGAGGAACAGCTAAGTCYATAAACACAGCAGAAAGACGAGCAATTCAGTAGTTAATTCGCATTACAAAAGCCAGTCCATAAAGTTGTTTCCAATTCAACGATGCCCTTAAGAAGTGCGGTCTCCTCGARGGGGAGTGTGTAGAGGCAGTAATGGTCATCAGCATCAGACAGTGCATGAGGTGGGCATGAATCAGCTGTGTGCTGCCAAGGAGAAACAGGTTAAAAGTTTGTGGAAGGGACAGGAGGGACCTTCTTGTCACTGCTCAGGTCTTTGTCTACCAACTTCTGCCTCCCTACCATCCCTGGATAYATTAAAAACAAATTGAGGTCCATTGCAAGAAACCCACAGCAAAAGTTCCAAAGCAAGTTATTAATTCCTCATCTCTATATTATTGCTTTAGAGAATTCAAAATATACATACTTAGTAAGAGACACATGAATAAAAATCCACCGTTTTGAATTTCCAAGTGTCAGTTCTCCAAAGAGTCACTTGATAAGAAGGTGGAGCTTTTTGGTTTATTTATTCAACTGAATGAAGTGTTATTAGCTCCTGCATACTTTACTTCAGTAATCACACTGTAAAGACTTATTCTTCCATCCTGTCCCAAAGTAAAGTGAAACATGATTTAATTTTCACATTGGTCTCAGTATTGGAACTAGCACAACTCCTGGCATTGCTCCTTATTACAGGCTTTGCCTTTCTTCAAAGACAGCTTTGTTAATATAATTGAAATTAGAACTTATGGAGAGATTTTTCTGAGCAAGCAAAAGTTTAAAACAGTTTTGGGAGAGTGTGAAGGTGCTTACTGGGAGAAGAGTGACAAGAAGTGCAGATAAAGGCAACAAAAACCCCAGAGAGATCTGCAAAGTACTTGGCTGAAGGTTCGAATGTTAACTAGGCCCGAACAGAATATAAAATGCTAAATTTTGGATAGAAATGGATTTTGTCAGGATACAGTCATGTTGAGCTTGGAGAATAGGAACAGGAAATTGGGCTGAGATGTAGGCAATTTGCCACACACACAACTTCCAGCTTCATTCTGGTTTATACACTCACACTAAAATATAAAYGCTTTGTGTTCAGCCCCATTTTCACAAAACAAAAAAAAAGGGTTCCTAAAAACCAGGTGCTTTTGCTTTCCACACCTCCTCCCCATCAACAGCTAAACCTGCTGTCCATTACCTCCATGAAGCAGAGGAAGGAGAAGAAAACAAAAATGYCACCCCTGTGCTCCAATTGGAAAATTTCACTGCTGTCTTGGGCATTGTCTTTTGTGAGCGCCAAGTTGGGTTTTATAAGTGATCCCTGCCAGACATCCTGCTCTTCCCTATCAGTCTGGGAGGAACAGATGGAGCAAAATCAGGTATTCTGCAGGGGTTTTAGTGACAGGTTACTGCATTTCCAGTTTAAAAAAWAACAAAAACCRAAACACATATGTCAAAGAGAACTCTAATGAAATGGGCTTGTTCATAAATGGATGCTGAAGTGAACAGGAGAAAGAAATGGTGTCAGTGGCAAGAGATATACAAATAATATTTAAATACAGAGAGTCTCAGTGTACTGTGAAGTATTATATATTCACTTTTAAAAAGACAGAAAAAAATTAACATTGCAATTGCTTGAAAGCGCATCCCATTGGACATATGTAAGCTGGAGGGTTTTTCCCCAAATATTCAAATATTGTTTACAAATGCCTTTGTTGCAACTTTGGAAAGCACAATGCAAGAGATTCAGGTATCTACCCAACTGCAAAATGGACTTCAAAAAGCTACAAAAATTCTAGTCAGGAACAGAGCACAAAACTTTATTTTATTAATATCTACAAATGAGAAATTATTTTAGGAGGTAAAGTACGGATACTGCTGTTCCATAGCTGGTTTGTAACCAACAGCTTGATTAACTTACTGAGGGACATGTCTACTTGTAAAACRAAAARAAAAAATTAGCTGAATAGAAACTTGTTTCATAAATTTTAAAAATCCAATCTACTTCAGTAAACTTACAACTTGCAGGTCACCTCTGTAGAGCATATTCTAAGCCATTTAAAGATAACTGTGGTGAAGTTTGTAAGTCACCTGTACCTAAAGCTTGGACACAGAGGGGTCCCTCGAATTGCCAATGTCTTGATTCRCATGAAATAAACCATATTTGTTTTTCCAAGTAAGATGTTTTCAAAATATTTTGCTTAAGGTAATAGAACAAACAGAGAACCTGTTATGGATCTCAAAGACATTGCCCTGGGGCTATTTTATTCCACAGCCATCTAATATAGGGACTTCCAAAYTCTGAAGCACCTGGAACTGGCTGCCATCACAGAAAACATATTGAGCAGATGGCCTGCAACCTGTTTCAGCTTGCAGTCTCCACGGCCCTAAAACATTAATTTCAGTAAAATATGTAGTGAAACCTCACCAAAATGTGTGATATTTGTAAAGTAGGGTTTCATTTTGAAACCCTCTTGAATCAACAAAAGTTTAATTTGCATTTCATTGTGCTAACCTAGGATATGTCAGGCACGTAACCCTAACCTATATCAGAACATCATATGCACCTGCTGACAGAGAAAATAACTCACATATTAAATATTATTTTTAAAAAAGAGCAAAATAAAAAAGGGTGGGGCTGGTAGTTTATAAAAAATATACTGTCTGATCATAAATGAACATTCAGTACTTAGAACTAGATTGAACCTAATCTAAAGTAAAAGCTCAGAAGTGTCCCCACGTGTAGACATCAGGTGCTCAGCACAAAATGGTTTTGAGCTTTTTTTTGCAGATTTYCTTCCACTGCACTTTAATATTTTCTAATGTAAACAAGCAAACTGATGAATCCAGTTTTAACTATGATTTATTCTGAAGAGCTACGTTTAAAATTTTAGGATCTTGATAAGCTTTCAGCATAGTTGAGATGTTCCCATAAAGATGTAGTGCAAGCACAGTGCCAGGTTTTTTATTTGTTTTCAGATATATGAAGCAAACGTAAGAGGTTTAAACAAATGGACATTTATTAGTGTTTGCTCAATGGTAATTTGGCCTGAACCATCAGTTTCAGGATTCAGTGGTATTTCTTGGTGTGGGCAACCATCATATTTCTGGCATAGTCCACTGAAACCTCAGCCACAAAAAAACCTCAGCCATCAGCTGTGTAAGTCAAACTCAACAGAAATGAGATTTTTGAAATTAATATYCAGAGGTTTCCTAGCTTTTTACAAACACATTTTTAAAAGAGTTTCTTCCCTGATAGCCAGCATTACAGCTTTAATTATACATAAGTCATTCATAAAGATACCTGTATGCCAAACATCTGGAACAAACAGGATTTCAGCCAGGCAGGAATGGCTTCACTGCATGAAGGTGCTTTGGACTCCCCACGGGGCAGCTGGCTGACCTACACAGAGTTTTGGCTGCCAAACTGCATCCTTTAAACAAGTTACATAGCAAAGGAGACTTGTTCTACTCCTGCACTCCCCAAATATTTATCCATTCTCCTTAATCCTCATCCTGCAGCCAATGGCTCTTTGGCAAGATGCAAGGCCAAGGATGTCAGCCCTCGACTCCTCTGGGAGGCCCCGAGTTGCTGCCACTTTATTTTTTGTGTCCTCATAAAATTCCCTCTGACTTTTGGGTTGAGTTTACACAACCCATACCCTTTGTAAGCATTTCCATACATGTGCAGTCACAAGCTGCACAAATTCCCTCTGTCATGGTCCCTCTCTTTGGAAAGACACCAGGTGACCCGGGGATCAGTGCTGCCCTGGAGAAGAAACACCATTGGACCAAAGGCAGTTCTGAAGAAATGTACTTGTGCTGCCCACAAAACAGGATGCTCAGGAACAAGAGAGAGACCTGGTGTGAGACCAGGGAAAACTTAATCTAGGATTGATTTAGAAGAAAAGAAGTACGCTCCAAAGGAACAAGGTTTCTGATCCTACAGTGAAATTAGACAACTGCACTGATTTTTATCTGGTCTCAGTAGCTTTAACTCACACCTCTGATTATTGGCAGTTCATGCTTATTTTTATTACATTAGAATTTCAGACAGTTCTCCAAAGTTACCAAACTTTCATGGGGCACCAGCAAAGTCAAATTTGTTTTCATAACGTGTCTATGGGTGCGCCTGTCTCCTCTACTTTGTTGTTGTTATGATGACACCAGGCTCTGAAAACAGATCTGTTCTATAAAATGYTTTTCCTTAGTTTTAAAACAGTAACTTTGTGTTGTCCTTAGATGTGAGGACAGATAACTTCACAAGTTACTTCAAGTGGTGTAAACTATCACATGGCAGCAAATTCCAGCTACAAAGAGTGAGCAGTACAAACTATGGAGAAAGTTTAGCTTGTATGAATAGATACGCTTGACACTTTTAATTAATATTGATATAATTAGTTAAGTCCCTAGACAGGTTGTTCTGCTGAGTTAAGACCTTGTAATGGGACCACTTATTATTCTATGATAAACTGTAAGGACGAGCAATGCTGAGTTTTAAAAAGCAAAACCCTTACATGGTTTTGCTTTACATTATCTGCTGGTGCCTCCTTCCAGTTACCTAATTCCTGGTGTTGCATCAAATTCTGCCTTTCTAACATGCAGTTCACCCAGTCTGTGAGCATGATTAGCTGACTTTTTAGCTGAGCATTTTGAATGTTTACCATTAAACTGTACTGTCCATGCTTAGCAATTTACAATGCACTAAAAAAAAAAACCCACTCATCACAAACTATTACAGAATTCCCTGTCAAAATTGGTTCATCTCTTCCCTCTTTTAGCTGCAGAAATGTTCAATAAGCAGGTTAAAAAATCTGGAAACGCAAAGTAACTGTTAAAATGTTGTATTTTTCTCCCTTGTCTCTAAATCAGAGATGCTATAATTATCAACCAATTTCCTCCCTAAAGCCAAACCAAAACAAACAAAAAAYCAAAATCAAATAACCCAACAGCAACAAAACTTCACTTTCTAAAGCAGAAAACATTTCAGCTTCTGAGCCTCACAGAAGTTACAACCCCTCAAATACTGTATCTAAAGGRAAAACTGGAAAACTCATCAAATTTAATGTATTACCTCAATTGCATTCACAATAACTGTATCATTTAGGAAGTGTGTTTGAGGTGTGTTATCTTAAGTTCCACACCATGTGTGCATGCTGGAAATTTTAAAGATACATCCAACAAAGAGGGGAAAAGGAGTAGCTTTGCTTACTTTGTCACTTACATTGACCTATTTAAAAGGAGCTTTCACAGTAATTTAAAAGTAATCAATCATTTAAAGACAAGTCAGTCTTTCTATTTACCCAAGCCAGACAAGGATTGCTTTTCTAATTTCATAAGAACTCATAACCTAGTAGATGAACAATGAAACATAAAGCTAAAGTATTAAAAAAAAATAAAAATTAAAACCGAGGTTTTATTTTATTTAGTTTAACATACAGTCCAGAGAGCAGATTTACAATTTTGAAAACTTACTCCTTCTCAGTAGTTTAAACACATTTTTGCGTGCCTCAAAAAGCCAACAACTTTGTATTAACTAACCGTCTCTTCAATTCTTCATCTCCCTGTCCCACTTTGCTCCCATGAGTCATCATTTTAATCCAACAAGTGCTTCTGCTGCACTTACACCACAGCACATAGAYACCATCTGCCTTTCAGCTCAACAACTGCTACAAGGAATCATTTCACACCTGCCAGCCCAGTAACTGAGCTATTTTAAAGATGAAGGGTCTATCTCCTGGTCCTGCTCGTTCTAAAATACCTTTTGCTGATTATTGTGTTCTGTTTCTGAGAAGGGTCCAGCTCAGAGMAGGGGGAATATTGAGGTTTGGCCCCTGCATTGCAGGGGGAGGAGGGAGACTGTCCCACTCCTGCTCCCTGCATGGTGGCGCAGCGAAGCCAGCACGTGCTGGGACCACCTTTGGTTTCCACTGAGGCTGCAGAACATTTATGGAATGTGCCTGAGCTCCAAGACAGCACTGCCACCTCTCCACCATCCCTGTCTGCCACCACTGGAAGGACGCAGAGGGAACAATACAAACTCAGGGTAATGAGAATTCAAGTCATGCTGCTCCAGGGAATGTCATGGCAGTCYTCATCATCCTCAGGAGGAGAAGCAGAGGGTCTGGCATTGATCTCTTCAGTCTCGTACCAGTGACAGGACTTGAGGAAAAGGCAGGAAGCCATGCCAGGGGAGGTTTAGGCTGGATGTCTGGAAAACGGTTTTCACCCAGTGAAACGGTTGGGCACTGAAAGAGGGTCCCCAGGGAACAGTCACAGCAYCAAGCCTGACAGAGTTCAAGAAGCATTTGGACAACACTCTCAGGCACATGGTGGATTCCGGGGGTGTTCTTTGCAGGGCCATGATCCTGATGCATCCCTCTTATCTCAGCATATTTTATGGCTCTGTGGTGGCCCCTTATCCTCACATACCTGGAGACCTGTCTGCTTCCCCTCAACCCAGCACGTTCCCCTCCCTCTCCAAGCCCACAACTCCTTCCTGGCCACAGCCAGTAGCTGTGAAGAAGCTTCAACCCCACTGCTGCTGGACAGTGCATAGCCACACACAACAGTTTGCCCCTCCAGCAGCRGGAAACCTTAAATCTCATCATGGGAGCCAAGTGGCCAGGAACAGGGAATCACTGCCAGCACCAGGTGCCACCCTGCTGGCTGCCACGCTGGCACAGCTCCCTGCTGGCCACACTCACTGCCTGGCCCCTTTGGCAGGGCCCAGCATGGCTGCAACTCCTATAACTCACACCAGAAAGCTGCTTCAGGGAAGGACTGCAAGAGAAAATTATAAGCAAAATAATAGAAGAGGCCTCCTTCATTTCAAGAAARGTGAACAACAGATCAAAAAATTCCTAAGAATAATTACTGACATTAGGTTAGTTCAGTCCTTCTTAAGAATTTTTTTCTATTTTAACATGCAATTYGATATCCTGAGGAAACAGGTTATTTTGTTTTGGGGTCTTTTTCCCAGTAAAACTTTTGCTCCATTCAAATAGAAGATTTTAAAAGTAATTCCTAAAAAAAAAAGAAAAAAATAAAATAAAATTTAAAAAAAAATAATAAAAAAAATAAAAAGTGTCTTTCTCCTCTACTTAGAACCGGGGAATAGTTTTCTTACATCTGGAAAGGGAAACAGTAGCTACTGCCTTTAGTGCAAGAGTTTCATGCTGGTAACATTGATCCATTTCAAGAAGACAAGGACTCTCTCTTCCTCCTCTGTGTTCAGTCTAGGAAGCAGATTTCATGTTCCAGCCCTTTTTCTTGAAATAATTCATTTCTTGATGCACTTTTAAAAAAAAGAATCATTTAAAATGGGCATAACCAGAGTTATCCCAGAGAAAAGGGTTGGGCTGCTAATGAATATTCCAAACCAGCATGATATCAGCTCTCCAGAGATAGCAGACAAGAAGTACCACCCTTAACAGGGCTCAGCRGCAATGAAATAAATTTAATCTTAAGTTAAACAAGATGGGAGGCATTTCAAAATGTACTTGAGATGAATATTTTATTCATCACACAACTACAGGAAACAATTAACCCCACAGATAGAATTTTACAGTAATAAACACGATTAWAGAAACACCATTATCACCATGCAATCCCTAAAGTGTACTCTGTTCACCAGATGAAACTAGACCAAATCTAAAAGAAAGCGTATGTAGAGCCTCAGCACATGCAGGAGAAAAAGGCAAATATTCAGTCACACAAAATACAGGAGAATAAACAAATAAATTAACAGTCTATTGGCAAGGACACAGTATGATTTTTAGGAGTCTGATTACTCCTCCAAGACTGCCCCTGTGAGCCTCTGGACATGCTCCTCCAGTCTGACAACCGATTTATATGTCTATAAATTAAACAAGAGAGTAGGGTTCTCTTGGCAGAGTGAGARAGTTTATGCTGGGGGCAACATTTCTGAAAAAGACTTGGCACTAGGAGTGGACACAGCTCCRCCGAACATGAGCTCCCCATGCACTGTCAGGACTCAAGGGAAAAATGCATCCCTGGAGGCCTCTGTGGAAGAAGCCTGAAAAGGACTGSAGAACTTGGATTAACTGTGCACTTGGCACTCGAGCATCTGGCATTGGAAGGCTGTATCGATGTCTGGTGTGCACAATCCACAAAACTCACTAAAGAGCCTTGTGAGTAAAGGACTAGAAGAAATTCTAACACAGTTCCATTTATCCTCAAAAATTATATTGGAATTTGTCTAAATCAGTTTTGACAAGAGGTTCTTATGGGTAAAAGACAACACTAAAAACAAGTTCCAGCAGTCAAGTTCAGACTGTATATGTATACATCTGTATATATATATATATATTTATATTTATATTTATATTTATATTTATATTTATATTTATATTTATATTTATATTTATACGTGTGTATATATATATGATGCAGGTACACAGGGTACCACAGTGGTACTTCACCACTGGAACACCTCCCCAAGAATGATGACATGTTCTCTGTCCTTTACCCTTTTAAATCAAGATTGGACTTTGCATTTTGAAAATAATACTTCTAACAGGAATTCATTCAGATTATACACACAAGGTTAACCACTTTTCTGGTTCTGCTTTTTTTTTAATCTACAAGCACCCACTACACATAACACTATTTATATATTATATCACAGAYTTATGCAATTCAACAGACTTTGTAAAACAATCTTAAAAGCCTAATGAGAAATCACAGTTTAAAAGTGTTGTTCATGGGAATATGGTTCCTTATAACATGATGTGGTTTCCACATTGGTGAGTTGAATATTAAAGATAAATTTTTCCTTCTTATTTTTTAAATTTATGGAATGGTAAAGAATACCATATATAGTAAATTACAGCATACAAAAGGTGGCACACACTGCCCAGCTGAGACCCAAATGTACAGATGGAAAAGGGGTGGATGAGAAAATTTAAGAGTGACCAAACAAAAGTTCTTGGGTAAGAATTCTGTGTAAGAGCAGCTACTGCCAAGATAAAGCTTCACAAGCCCAGCTGCAGATTTTCTCCTCATCTAAAACTTCTCTGTCAGGTCCCTGTTTATGCTCTCCAGCTGCTGCCTCCTTTCCTTGCCACCCGAGGCCTCTCCCAGCTGTTCTCCCCTTCTCATCCTGACTCTCCAGCATCTACGTGCTCCAGCTGCTAGATGGTTCAAATGGACACTATGGGCCAAACAGTCTATAACCAATTAGTTAATTCAAATAACACCTTAACTTACAGGGAGGGAGAGGAGCATCCAACATGCAGGACATGCTGCTTTTAGACACAAAGCACTCCCTCTGGTTACATTATGTTTCTCAGGTTTGTTATTTCAAAAATGGCAAAACAACAGGCTACTTTCACTGATGTGTGTTGATTTGTTTCATCACTGCAGTAACACAAAGCACTCATAAACCCTCTTTAACTGGTGTTTTAGGGCAGGTTTATGGCTACAAACATTGCTAAAACATTGCAAAGCAGAGGCAGCACTAAACCTCTCCCCATTATCCCAGACATTACAGACATCAACAGATATTTACACTATGGTCTAGGTATTGATTAAATTGGCAATTGCCATTTTTTGCTCTCTGATTTCTGCTCCATATAGCATGTGTTCAGCTACCTTCAGCTAGCAAGGACTAGAGAAAGCAGATGACATTTTGAGATGAYCTTTTTGAGATGATCTCTTGCTTTTGTGTATATATTCTAGGTATTTCTATTGAAAGCATCTGCACTAGACTAAGCTCATGCTCTATGTGGATGCACAATAAGATATGGTTGTAGGTCCAACACAGAGAAAGAATAATAATTAAAAAAAAAAAATCTGGAAAAAAACATCTTTTCTAGATGTTGCAATCAAGTACAACTGACTGAAAGTACTTGCAGAGGGACTTTACAGATTTCTCTAAATACATACTACAAAAGTAGTGACATCAGTGATGGATTCAGACTTTCAGTTTATGGTTTTCTCCATCATTTTACCCCAATTCACATTCAAAAAAGCAATGGTTCCTTCCTTATTACAAGACCAGATTTGGGGAAAAAGGATCAGAAGATCACATCTGCATTTGAAGTAAGTCAAGTTTCCCAATTGCTTCAGTTACATATATAAATATATAACTGGAAGCACACATTTGCAGATACTCTCTGTACTTATATTTAGCTTTATTGTCATCAACAGTGTGACAGCAGGGCACTGTTCAACCGAGTTGCATTATAGATGCAATCAGGGATTTCAAATGGAGGCTGTTTCAATCACAAATTCTGCCTTCATCAAAACCAACTTTTCTATTTATGGAAACGCACTGGTTTTAATTTAAATGCCACTGGTGCACAAAGGCTAATGTGAGACTCTAGCTGAAAAGATTTTAAATGTTTCAATCTTATTGCAATAAATATTTTCGCTCTAATTTTTTTTCAGCATGTTTAATTACCAGGCTTCTGTTATTTCTGCTCTTTATAGAGTAATTCTAGCAACACACTTCTGAGAGGGCTAAAATTACTCTCTATATAATCTACCCGCAGGGCTGTGATCTGAATAGAAACTGTGTTACTTGATGCATTGCACAGTACGTTTCTGTTGYGCATGTTTTTCTCTGTCACCATATGACAGAAGTACTGGCACAATTCTCTCCAGTTTATCAACATTTGAGACGTCCCAAGTGAAGCAAACAAACTCTTCTTTTTTAAAACTTGAACAGCATGAAGCCAAGACTGAGTTCACCTTACMACATTTATGTTATTCAGATAAATTATGGACATTTGTGCGCATCTCTCACACAAAYCTTGGGTTTTTTAAAGACTTCCCTCAAGCTACTTGAAAAATGCCCCTGCGTGGCATGACCTGAGGATATTTTGGCATCAATCTGTTTCTGATTATCACAATTTATTGTTGACTATGAATATATATATATATATATATGATTACGACTCTTTTTCTCAGCCTTCACTGAAAATACTCCAATTTTATCTTTGCAAAAAAGCTTCTAACTCCCTTTTTTTTCACCATTTGAAGTTTGGAGAACTTTTATCTGTCTCAAAGCCTTCACTACTTCTAGAAATACTATTAGGTACCTATCTTACGGATTTCCTCTTTTTCAGGACACTCAAASGCCTCTTCTCCCTTACCCCAGGAGATTTTCACGAGGGGTTCTACATGATAAAATGAGCACTTATATCTCTGTCTCTCCATCTGCACTCAAGGGGTGTTTCATAGAGCTGCTTTATGTTTTTCACCTTTCCATACAGGTCTTCTTTAGCAACCACAAAACTGGAATTAGCAAAAGGTGAACTACTGGTGTTTTATTTTGCTAATGATTCTTGCTTGGAAAGGAAAAATGTGTGAAGCCTTCTACAACACCAACGTGTGCTTCACCTACCTCACATGCACTGTCTGTCAGTTACTGCATCATGTGGGAAACTCACCTCACATTCTTTTCCTCTGGCCTGATTCCCTTAGGGGCATTCCTTGTGCTCAGGACTGCCAGGTGGGAAAACAGCAAGGGCCTCTGGATGAGGGATGGAATGAGCAGACATGAAGAGGGAAAAAGGAAATTTAATAAAGTAATCTTACCTGCTGCATTGGCACACACAGTGCACTTGCATGGGGATTTCTTACACCCAGAACACATTAGTCTCACTCTGTGTGCATCAGTGTACCTTGCACAGATATATATGGGAGTCCTGAGTACATAACCAGCCTCTCTGACTGACTGGGTGCTTCATCTATTTTTAATAAGAGCCAACTGAAGCTTAAGTAGGTGTCTGATTCATGGAGAGAGAAAGAGAAGGAGAAAGAAAAGCATTTTCTCTTGCAATGGGACTTTTCACATTACTAAGCTGCTCTGAGTTTTGCAATAACTGTTGCTGAGCACCTCTGAGAAAACCTGCAGCCTGAACCCCTGACTTCCAACATCCTGAACCAGAGCTTTTGGAAGTTACACACAAAGTCACACATGGATTTCAAGGCTGCAGGGTGCAGGCCCTTCCAGTTTATGGGTGTGCAAGCACATGCAGTAAGCTGTAACCAAGTATGTGCTTACATCTGGAAGCACTTTAAAAATGTGATTAAAATATAAAAAACATATGAAACACATGATTTTGCAGGAAGTTCTAACATCACAACATGCTGCTAAAAGGAAAAGCACATTACTAGTCTGGCCCCTAGTTACTGAGCAGACATGGAATGGGAGAGCCTTGAAAGGGGAAAAAAAACTCCTGGCTTCAAAAGAGTAATTGGCAATTTCATGTACTCAGTATCTTTTCCTTCAGAGAACTGCCAGGGTTTAACCACCAAAAAGGGTGTTCAGAACCAAAAAGGAGCAAGARAAAGACCTTCATATGCCACAGTGGCCTTTATGGTCTGCTTTGCCAGGTGCAAGAATGGAAGATGCTCCAACTCTAAAAGCCCTGAGTGGGGGAAAGACTTGAGTGCCAAGCACTGAACTTGAATCCATGGCAGATATTGTGAAATGGCCACAGTGGCTAAATCCATCTGTTATCCAGCTTTTCAAAATACAGAGTAGGTCTAATTACTAGCAACTTTTCAAATTCAGCTGTGAATTCCATCCAGAAGTTGTTGCTGAATGGACTCCTGGCTGCAGTGACCCGAATTATTAAGATCTCCTGTTGCTACTCGTAATATTCCCATTTCTTGAAACATGCCCAGGAGAATATTTAGAAGGAGAACCTTTCCAAAACAGTCCATAAAAGAAAATTGATCCTCAAACGTGAAATGTTTCTATTTTTCTCTAATAAATAAATTGGTTTCTGATGATCGTGATCTGGCACTCATTCAGCTTGTAAAACAAAAGCATAATAATGAAAATGGGTTGGTGCTTTCCCTTATCTTGAATGACATTGGCAGAAGGAAAACTATCTCATACAAGCTTCAGCATTTTAGAAAACCGTATCTGTGTAATCAATAATGTCATAAAAGGCAGTGGTAATTAATTTCCATTAATGAACCTTATTTGGCTGAGAATTAAATGCCCTTTAAAAGTATTATTCAAGTAACATTAATAGGCAAGCATTAATGTTTTCAGTATTAGCATTCTGATATTTAGAAAAGATTAATTTCAAGTTTACAGAAGCAAGCAATTTGCTCAAGGTAAGATGGAATATGCAGGCATTTTAAATGTGAACAAATAGAACATACTGAATTGCTTTAACAAATTTTGTATCCTAAATACATCTATGATGACTTCAACAGAGCCAAGTAAAGAACCAAGTTCTGAACTAAATTCACAGTTGGAAAAAGTACATTTCCTCCAATTTGAAGTTTGTTACCATATTTTATACTTTGACATCCCTATTTTACAGAATTTAACACTATTTATACAKAATTTAACTGCAGTTGGCTATCCCATATGAAAGATTAGTAAGAATCTCATGAGTTGAGTTCAGTTTGTGATGACTGAAATAGTATGTGATTTTTTCATGCACTAAAAATGCTCAGTAAATAGGAAAAAAAAAAGCAAACAAGATGTTCTTGTTTGCCTGTAGCAAGCAATTTACATCCTTTTAAGATCTTCTGGCATTTGGTCCTTTATTCTTTTGCAACAGCAAACCCAAGGTGTCCTGTAAGCACCAGATTGGATRAAACCTGTTTTCCTACAGATTCCTGCTCTTTGCTCTGTAACTCCACATTCTTTCTTCTCACTGCAAATGGCCATATCTCCCCACATTGCTTATTACAYGATCACCTGGCAGGAGAAACTGTTCTGTGATCAGTCTGGGACTGCGCACATTTTGTTTGGCCACTGAGCCACTGCCAAACAGAATGTATAACAGCTATGTTCTGCCTGCCTCTTCCTCAGAATTGGCACTGATCAGGGTTTCTTTCCCCCATAGACTCACAGATTTTCGTAAAACATGATATTCATTGAGAATTTAATCTTTCAAATTTAACTGAGAGACACAAAAGGGTTCAAAACACATAAAGRAGGGGAAGAACAAAGGCAAACATACAGACCTTAGCAGAAGTCACACTTAGAAAATGAGAGTAACAACAAATATTTAAGAATAATACTGTTAATAATATGACAGCTCTGTGAAATTCACTTTGGGCTGTTTAGGATTTTTTAAAAAGATTCGAAGATTAGGCTCTTAAATCTGTTTGAAGAACTGAGATGAGTGATTCTGCTTCAAATGCAGCAGAAATACAGCATCTTACTTTTAAGTGTGATGTGCACATTAATTAGCACATTAAACTACAGGACTCACACTTCCTGACTTCTGATATTCCGATGATCACCTACAAAYGCATCCAACCAGAGTAAATAACTACTCACAGAGCACAGATAAATATACCTGACAAGTTAAAAACAAAAAACCCTTCTAGATGGATACCATCATGTTAATGTATTTGTAGCTAAAAAGGAACATATTCATTTATAAAATAAATAGTAAAAATATTTTAGCAGTAAGAAATTACAAGTTTAAATGATTTGCCYGAAGGTACAAAGAAGTTAGATGACACCTTGAGATTTCTATATCCACAGGTAGCTTTAAACTTTTAGAACTTCTTAATGTTGTGGTAAACTCTGAATAAACCCAGAATGATAGAGACAGAGGCAATATCACTGTGTACTGTGTTTTTGTCACTAAATCCCCATAAAACAGTTATCTTTTCAAATATTTAAACTGAAATAAAGGTGTTCAACCATGCCAGTGTCTGAAATTGGAAGTTCCTTCCATCAGTTCATAACTGGACTGTCTTAAGGACAAATTCCTCCACCTGAAAATCAGTTGGATGTGCAACTATACATACGTAGCTCAATGTAGATAAAAGAATCAAAGTTCACCCAAAGTTTGTGATGTKTCAGTTTTGGCCAGGTCAGAAAAACTGTTGTAATATTTTCCCTATCAGAGTCCATCCCCAATGACAGAACACTGTCATATTTTGATCATCATATTTTTTTTTTTTTTCTAAAAAACAATGCTTTGTAAGGGAGCGCTTTTGGGCAAATTTTAAGCAAAGGAGTGGTGGATTTAATACAGGAAATAAAGCATGCCACCAAAAAAATTCCAACAAGACTGAATTCCCAATGACATAAAATAAAAGATGGAATACATGGAATGAAGTCAAGATTCTGTGTGTCACAAACATGTTGTGCCTTAATACATAAATATTAATAATAAATAAATATTGCTTTAGAGATTTTCTATAGAATTTTCTGTATTTCAAAAAGCAATTCAAAAGCTGCTACTATGGAAAAAAAAAAGTGCATGTACTCCATAATCTACTAATATATGGCTTGGTTTTTAAAAACAAAAACAAAACAAAACAAAACAAAACAAAACAAAAACCCATTAGGTTTTTGAATCTAAGCGGCTGAAAATAAAGAAAGAAACTTAAAACAGTGCAAACTTTGAGTTAAGAATGAGGAGGTGGCCACTGCCCATCCTGCCAGAGAGTAGACAGGGCAGATTAGCTGAGTTGTGTCTACCAAGGAATCACAGAATCACAGATTCAGGAAGGGACCTGAACAGCCCTCTAGTCCCAAYCTGGCCTTGAACACTTCCAGGGTTGGGATATCTACAACCTCCCAAGGCAACCTGTTCTAGCATCTCACCACCCTCACAGTAAAAAATGTCTTCTTTTTATCAAACCTAAATTTCTCCTCTTTCAATTTGCACCCATCAGTCACAGTGCTGTTGTCAGTCACTCGGTGGTAATGCCAGGAGAGATGCCAAAATTGTTGAGTTTTTGCAATTATTTATATAGTGCAGGAGATAAAGAGGGGAAAAATCCAAACCAGCACGTCAGTGCATTTTGCATTAACACAGCCTGGTGCTGCTCAAACAACAGTCTAGAGAGCCGCATGAAAAAGAAAATGGAGAGAGCATTCATCCTTGTCTGTGTGAGATGCCCCAAGGTGGCAATCTTACTTCCTGTGTTTTTACTTCCCAGCATTCAGCTAAATCAGCCTTGGATACATGCTGATGCCAAGTTCTTCCAGCATCGTGGTCTTTAAGAACAGGACACTCAGTGTTATCTGTGTCATATGCCTAACTTGTCTTAAGATCCTCRTAACAAATAAAAAAAAAATAATCAGTGTTTACCCTCACATTTATTGCCAAAAGACATGTAACAAGTAAATACAATTTACCATCTCCAATATAAAACAATTTAGATCACTTTTTATCACTTTTAAGCCCTTTAAAAATAGCACACAAACCACCTATTGATCACATTGTCCCAAAGGTTGTTTTTCAAAGACTTTGGTTGAGTTGGTTTTSTTTACTTCATTTTTAAAAGGAAAAATATAATGCATTCCTACTTCTGCAGCTTAAAATAATTTCAACATACTTCCTTTAACAAGGAAAAAAATAAAAAAAAAACCCAAACAAACAAAAGAATCACCTGTGGTTTGGGACTACACAATGGAAAACTTCAGGCCAAAAAATACAGTTAAAAGAGCAAAGTGAAAGAAAGCAAATGGTTTGATATAATTTAAAACATGATTAAGTTACCATATCTGATAAATTTCTTGGTTTCCTTCCAGATGCTGGCAGTAGATTATAAATGAAGAGGAAAAACAAACCACAAAGAAAAGAATTTGAAGAATTCTACTTTCTCTTAAGCAAGAACCATCAATTTTTACAGTTTTTGACTGATATTGATGTAATTCTCATTGATGTCAGTGGAAGGGTAGCTGGACCGACACTGGGTACTTCTGGAAAAAACCTTCCTTGTAGTTTTTCATCCAGAGCTGGAAAGAAGTTTTATGGGGCTCATAGAGAGTGCACTCTGATTTCCATACAATTCAATGGTATTTCCAACCTGATTGTGTCACAAAAACCATTTTGTATGTTTTTGGAATRAAGTTCTGTGCCAATTCCTCTTGCCTTCATTTTCATTGTTTATATGTTATAATTTACTCTCCCCTACTAAGGGCACAGATTTTTATTTCAGGAATTTATTATACACAGGCTGAAATAACAGATGCTCAGTGACAACCAGGCCACAATCACGAGCAACTTATGAAACACAGACCAAAACCAGAGGCAGTATTTTCAGAATACATTGATCCTCAATCCAGGGGGATTGCAAAGTCAAACTTTAGGAAAGGTACTTTRAAGGCACATCCACCAGCCTGGCCATTACAACCTAAACATTTTTGGGGAGCAGAGCAGTGGGAGAAGAAGAAGTGAAAGTGCACTGGGATACCTTCAGCCAGTCTGCCACAAAGGACTCTTCTTAGAGGGATGTCTTCATCTGGTGCTGCTTTTCAGAAATAATGAAAATTCCCAACAACAATGGGAGATGTACTTCAGGGTAGGGCCTTCTCTTTAATTTATCTTTTCCTTTATSATTTAAAACTATTAAATATGCACTGTTCAAAACTGAATCAATTGCAGGGTGTGCAGGTCTTTCACAGGAAATTTATGGTCCATGGAACCCATTTCTCACCCATCTCCCCCAAACCCAAGAACCAGAATTGCCAAAAGTCCTTCCAGACCACAAGCATTTAAAAAAAAAAGTTACAGGGATCTTGTTGGAGTTGAAAAAACAAATTTAACCTGTGCTCAAAAAACAGTCACAACAGTTGTAATCTTCCATCCTCACCTCTACCTTCACTGCTAGACAGAGGGAAGTATAGAAGAGGATAAATAAATGAGAGGATGTTAGGTGGAAAAGAGAGGCTCCATCTCACATCCCCCTCTCTGAAGTGCTGTGATCATAATTTTGGAAGGAATGGCCTACTTTTTCGGGTGAATTTATAACTTCAGGTATAAAACTGACTGCCAGCAGTGGAAATGCTTCTGAACAAATCCAGAGAAAGACAGCACAATTCCCAAGGCTCATCTCAGTGACTGACAGATCATTTGAGATAAGGTGGCYTTCCCCTCTCATGCCATGCTCCTACTTTTAGATTTCATCTGGTTTGCTTTTAAGTTCTGCCTCTATTACTGTTCCTATCCTCACTTCTGCTTCTTCTCTGTGATCATCTGTTTAAACCCACATATTATAATCACTTTAATCACTTCATGGACCAAATGTTTCTCCTTTTATCTGTTCTTTCACCTTTATCATCACCTTCTGGGAGAGTCTTCTGCTGATGGTATGMATRTGTTGGTGAACTGAAAGTTAATTTGGGTATTCCAAAGATCACATTCCATGTGATCATGAGTTGTAGCTGTGAATATGAAAGAATTTTTTGTCCCTGTTTTTAAAAATTCTTGAAAAAAAAATCTTACAAAATTGCTAGGATATAACATGGAGTTTGTTTTTTTCTTTTAAATTCATCTTAACAACACTATCATTCACTGACTCCATGAATGCTACAATTCTCTTATACCTGTCAATTTTCCTTCCAATTTGTTGTTATGGACATCACCTTCTCATGACAGCACAAACCAGTTCCTCTCTTTGAAAGAAAAAACAGCTGTTAGTCTTGAATATCCATGGTTTCTCATTTGACTCTAAAGATATCCATAGGTGTCATGCAGACCTGTTTCTGTTAATATTCAGATGTCAATAAAAGAAACAGATCCARTAAACAAAGGTTTTCTTTCTTCCATACACAGCAACAGAACAAACCTAAATGTGAACCTCCAAAATCCCTTCCTATATAATTCACAAACCAAATCTAGTTACTCCCTGAAAAAAATTTAAAGATGTTGGACAAAAACCATTCAAACTTTAGCCTTTTCAAAACATTTCTTTTGTTTGTTTCTAACTGGTGTCAGAGAGCACTAAAAAATATGGTAAAATTATTTTAGTCCAAGCTCCTGATTCTTTGACTTTCTGTGATAGAATAGTAGTATTTGGAGACACACTATTGATGTTTAAGCTTCCTGCCAGTCACATAAAGTTGTGTCARTCCTCAGACAGTCAGGGAGAACACCCCGTTTAATCATCATTAKTGCTGGGTTTCCTTGAATAACAGAACATAACTACTGTGAGCAGATATTCTYCTTTTAATAATAGAGATGGGCATAAAATCCTCAGCAAATTCTTCTCCTCCTCATTAAACCTTTTCCCCTTCATCAGGCTGACCATCAGAGCATGAAGAAATGTTTCATAATCCTCTAGCCTGGTGTCACAACACCAGTGGTGCATTATTTTGCCAGTGGAAACCCTAGAGCACAGAGAGGATTGATCCCCTGCTCGTGTGCCTGGGGAGGAGGCRGCGTGTGAGCGCCYACCATTCCCTGCTCCCGAGAGCCTYGTGACCACCAGGAGGTGGGTGAATCCTCCAAAGCTGGCAGGAGACCACCTCCTCAAAGGTACTTTTATTTTCAGTTTTTAAAGGTGTGGAGAGCACTTCAGCAGGTATACCAGAAAAAAATTGTATTTATGTTCTGGAAACAATGTATTGCTTTGCCTCAAAGCAAGACCTGAAACTATTGAAAGAAAAGAACACCCTTAATGGAACTAAGAACACAGTCAAGGATTTTCTTGTGGAAAGTAATGTTTAGCCCAATCAAAATATACAGAAATTCAATTCACAATAAGAACAAAAAAAGTATGAGGTCCACTTAGATCATCTAACATTGCAGCATTGCATTCAAATTTCTATTTCTTAGCATTTCTCTGGCACAATCCCCCCTGCCCCCCTTCTATTTAAAACCATTTTCAAAACTGGTGGGTAAACTCAAGAGCTCAGACTGGCAAATACAAAAGGACACAATAGGTGAACAACATAAACTTCTGCACCTGAAAGGGACCGTAATGTCAGATCAACTCAGAACTGAAACCTCATCTTATTTTTTTAAACAAGCATCAAGAATTCTGCTAATTGTTGGATGGGCATAAAAACAGCAAGACAGATCATGAAACAAGTAGTAACATACCCTCTTTGCAGAGTTCATCTAATCAACTTCTTACATTAAGAATTATTCTATCAAGTGAGCATTTTCCATTTAGTTCCAAATAACTGCTACACAGTTTTTTCTTACATCTTTTTAGTTTGGCTTTTTTTTTTTTAAGAAGACTATTTATTTAGTGAATTATGTGATGAAAATAATTTTGTACAGAATCACACCTGCTGGAGGAAAAACAGACTCACTTCTCCTCTAAATTACAGACATCTTAAAACCTTACACACAGAGTAACTTTGACATGCCTCAATGATTTATTACTCTAAATTTCATCCACTCAGCACTTTCCACACACATATTTCTAACATTACTGTCAACATGCAATGTTTAATTCTGTTGCTGTGCTAATGAAGCAGCTTTTTCAAAATCAGTAACTGAAATAACATTATACCTCAGATCATATTTATTACCATTACACTAGATGAGCACTGTATCTAATACAATCTGTTCAAGAACTTCTTCAAAAGTGTTGTGTTTCCCCCTTAATCGAGTCAAATGTTGTAAAAACCTTATCTTCTGTATAATTGTGCAACTTACCTAAAATTTAGATACCTCACCAGTATTTTTGGAAATATGTATCAGAGTATAAATTGTTTTTCTCTTGGCAGAAATCAGAATCTCAGAATACTGTTTTAAGGAAAAATTATGTGCATCACAACAAAGGAATTCAGAAAAGCTGCAGTATAGCTTGAATAAATAAAACAAATATGGATAGAATAAAACTGGCTTTCTCCCAAACCCCGAGTTTGTCAAAAGAACAAAGCACACACAAACAGCATGTAAAACCTGAATTCAAAATACGTTTATAAAAAAGGGATGAGGACACATGTTTTTTCTATTTCAGCTTGAAAAATAAAGGGACACAGCAATGAGTCTTGCTGGCAGGCAGATAACTCATAGGCCCTGACCCTTCGACTCACCAGGAATTCAAACACAAAGCTCTTTTCATAGTGACCGTGCCATACATTCTCAAGATAAGGCAGCGAAATAAGGAGCAATGGAGAGAGGTGCCACAAAGCTCAAACTGCAGAAAACTGCACAGAAATTATGTTCACTTCTTCACCTCCATGCAGCTGCACACCGAGTGCTGGCTGCAAAACTATTTCTGTCCAAAATCAGAAGGCATGCAGTGTGCTTTTAGCAACAGAACCTGTCTCCTGAAGCAAGAAAAGCACAAGAGAGAGAGCAGCAAGGAAAGGGCTATCCCTGTGCATTTCTGTATCGTTCAGAGCTGAAGTGCACATCCGGACAAATAATCTGGAACACAATGAGCTCTGCAAAAGGATCGCTGTGGTAAAATGGAAGGGTTTTTAGAAACAACAAAAATAGCTACATTTCAAACAACATTTCAAATCCACACTCACCATGAATAAGCAACAGTTGCCTGAAGTTAGTGTGTTATTTTCTGCCCTGTTCCATTGCACTTTTTGCCTAGTTGTCCAACACTTGGTAGCTCAGAGCTGCCACACAGAGGCCCCTTCCGTGATCTGGCTTATTTGCCTGTCAGTTTGAGTCTCAGCTTCTGTATGATGCAGCTGTGCACTTTGCTGAAGGTCTAATATCATTTCCATAAGCCTTCTCCCTGCCTGGAGCAAGCAGTTTGTTCTCCCTGCTCAATAAATACTCAGATCACTTTTCTGGTACTCACAGGGATAAAGCTTTAAGTTGTTAAGGAGTTCTTACTAAGTAGTGGGTGGAGAACATAAGCTCAGTACAAGGAAACTCTGCGCATAATCAGAAACTGAGAAACTTCCTCCCTTTCCCCCAACCCCTCCTCTCACCAGGCTAAGCTGCCAGTGCCTCCTTTACAGAAATTTAGGAATGTAAAGGGAGGACTCAAAGGGGCCCAGTCAGACAAGCCTTTCTCAATCAATTAGCTTGCAGCCATTACTTGTGACCCTAGGTCACACAACATAAGTGTGTGGGGTGTGCCTTTAGGGGTACACCAAAGCTACTTATTAAAACTTACATAACCAAAAGTGTTCAAAATCAAATAAACTGCAAAAGCTGGAAAATACTTTCCCCTAGCTCAGTTTTGAAACAAGAAGAGTTTTGCGCAAAGAAACATTGCTTTGTTCTTCCAATAACAAATTATTTGAGGCAGGAAACTATTTTTTTCATACTCAAAAAAAAAAGAAAAAAGAATGAAATGTGAGATTCACAAGCAGACTTTAAAGTGGTGCTTGTTTTATGATTATGCAAAAACTAAATAATACTGACCTGAGTGATATTTGACGAAGCACATGATCGTGTTTCTTAAAATAACACTATTGTCTGTAGCTGCAAGGGCATAGATGTTTATAGGACTATTTAATTAATTAATGTGGTTCAGCCCCAGTATTTCAGTCCTCTGCAAGAAATTAGTTCTCAGCATTCGGATTCCATTCCTCATTTTAATACTCCAACATAATGAATCAAACMATTTACTTTTAGAAAAGGTCCAGAATATTTGAACACTGCATTAAGTTACCCTGCRCTGAACACAGAGGGAGGAGAGGGTGTAACTTGCCACGATTCCCATACATCAAGCATACACCCCTTGGTGTGAAGGAAAACTTCAAAAAGACCCTCAGCTTCATATCCTGCCAACCCAATGACATGGAGATGATGCCTTGGAAAAACCCATGAGGGAGTCCTGATTTGAAAAGCAGATCTATGACAACCCCTTTCTGGGCCAGGCGAGATCAATGCACTGCAGGGGCGATGCACTTTAATCTCAAGGTGCATTGCAAAGCATCTTTGAGTAGTGCCACAGATCAAGGCTTATACACAGAAGAAAAACCAGCTCAGCCCAAACTTCACCACCTACTGAAGGTAACTGAGCAACAGCCACACAAAAGCTCATGGAGGACTCAGGGAAACACGTAACCATGTGGGAAAGYAGTGGCAATGTAGAGAAGTTGATTGAGGGTGCTGTAGACAACCTGCAACCTCCATGTCCCTTCCCTATTAAAACCCCAGCCAAACTCTCAGAACAGAGAGTAGGGCTGATGTTAGTTCAGACATTCATTCAAGAGATCAGATTGCAGGATCAGGGCCACTGASTAAGTGCCCTGGGGTAGGGATTTTGCTTCTGTCTTGCACGTAAGACAGCATTTAATAAATTAGGTCACATTTAAATCCTTGGAAAGCCCTGGCAGTAGAAATAATAATCATGGAAACTTTAATTTTGTATGAAAATAAATGGGTTCAGGAYTAAGACACTGGACTGGCATTTTGGATATTTGAATTCTGTTCCCATTCGTGTCTCAAATGGCCCAAATGATTTGGAAGACATTGCTTCAACTTCTGCATTTATGTCAAATAGTGCTTGCCTTGCAGTTGTAAGACCTTCACCTCCTCAAATTCTACCARTAAAAAAACAGATGATGATAATAATCCTCAGTATGCAAATCCCTTCAATACTGGCTCTCCACACATGCTCTGCATAGTGGAACTAAAGCAGTTTTGAATATAAAATATTTACTGTCACTGAACTTCTCAGTGACTGAAACCAAGAAAACTATCAGCATTAAATCTTCTGAAACTTCATTTAAATCCGTTACAGCCTTCAACATAAATGTAATTTCCAGAAGATGAAAACAAGGTCATATGCATGGATAACAATATAGACTTCCTTCTCCCCACTTTAGCCCTTTAAGTGCAAGATTCCTGGAAAGCTTACAGGGTTGGGCCCATAAACCACAAAAGTTTGGACTCCCTAAAAGTACAAAAAAAGGGGACAACAGTGCCTGTGAGGAGACAGGCTGTCTAGAGTGCTGCTCCCAGCAGGTGTTGGGAAAAGGAGAAGTCACTTCATCTTTGGCCAGTCTCTGTGAACTTCCAGGCTAAATCAGAGGAAATGCCATTGATTKCAGGTTTCCCTTTGACCTACAATTTCTAAAGTAAGATGCATCCCAAGCAACCCCCTTAGATATGCATTCACACCTTTCTTTTGGTAAAGTTGATATGGAGAATTTACAACACAAATAACAAAGAAATTTAAAGGATGTTTTTCATGTGACTTAAAACAATGCTTCCACACTGGAAATAATAATAGAATAATGGCTCCTCCTGGCACTGTTGAGTCCCCTGGCTARGGACTCTTCCTTTTCCTGATTGCTGGCTGTAAAATCACCCCTCCATTGGCTCCACTCCATTGCTGCCACATTTCAGCCATGCAAAGGCAAMGTGAGCCACTTCAAAATTACCTCTAACAAAGAAAGACACAAAATTTGAAGTGGAACAAGGTCCTCAAACCAAAGATGGCAACCAGAAATGTATAAAACTCCTTTAGCATTCTCAGGGTGCTGTGCTATGAGCAAGATTCCTTTGGATTAATGGAAGTAACCACCACCTTTATGGTTTCCACTTTTACATTCTARTAAGGATCAGCCCAGAATAGATTATTTCAAGGAAGGATAATATAAGTTTTCATATATTTTTCCCCATTCTGCTCTTTTTCCTSAAAAGTGATGAAATTTGGAGAAATCTACCTTAACTAGACACCTTTTGTTCCCCCTTATTTGTCACATGTTTTTTTCACACTAAGTAAATGCTCGGCTCCTTGCACCAAGGTATTTTCACACTTACTAACTCAGAGCTAGCAAGGAGACAAAATGTGCAAGAATTTTACAAAGTTTTTCTTTGCATATGCAGATCTTCAGACCTGGAGTACACCCAAGTTCAATGTGATCTATATATGATCATGCTACATTAAGAGAYCCTTTGAGAATAAAAGGGATTTCTTGTTATTTAGGGCTTGTTTTTCTGCACTGGTCAGTAGGAAAAGCAATACCTGCAACACTAATTCACAGAACAAGCTCTCCTCCTCTGTTATGCTCTTAAATGAGATTAAATCCATTTTAGTTAGAAAGATAAACAAACTATGTGCAAAACACTTCTAAAGTTTATAGTGTTGATAGCGTGCTCAGCAGACATTCATATCTTAAGTCATGCTCTAAACACTCAACATTAAAAGCAACTGCTTCTTTAAGAAATAAAACTCATTCCATTAAAAAAAAATAAAAAAAAGCTTGCAAATACACTACAGTACTTTGAAACAGATCTTCCACTCTTTAAGCCTTCTTCCCCTGCGTTCCCCCACCCCCTTTTCCTTTCAGGAAACAAAACTCAAGAAGAGAAAGAGAGAGAGAGTCAAAAGGTTACAAGCGGCTTGTAAGTGCAAAGAACGTGAGAGGCCCATTCTTCCCCTTAACACCTGACATCCCAGGGTACATTTTCCCCAGTGCTCAGGCTGCTGGATTAGCCATGCAGCCCCTGGTGATAATGGAAGCTGTGCATCTCATTCACCGTGTGCTGCTACTTAAAGTTCTTCTACTCCTGTAAATTGTTCTCATTCCTGCTACACACTTAATTAATGACAATCTGTATTTTGCCATGATTAGACCCAGTTAAATGTCTTTTCTGAGTCCCAGATAATAGATCAGAATTCATTCCTGCAATTCTGAAGTTTGAAAAAGTTGCAGTAAAATCAGTAAAATAATGCATTTATTCTTAATTACAAATAAAACCCAAGAGAGAACCTGACACAAAGCTAATAAAAGTTAAAGCTTTGATTAAAAAAATAATCTGGATCAAYAATGCTTTGTGACAGCATTATAACATTCATTCTGCTATTCCTTGACTCAGAATACCCAGGCTTSCAGGATTTCCACAGCTTAGTGAAGCAGGTAAAACACATCTAAGGCATGTTTGTTATAGGTACAGAACAATGAACATGCYAGAGAGAAATACTAAATTATCAAAATCTTTGCTGCACTTTTCTGGGATGGAGGCTCCCCATATCCCTCAGATGTAGCTGAGATCTGCTTGCTTGGCTGATGCTGTAGGAACAAGGAAACAATTACCTCTAATGAGGTGWATAATCATTCACAAAATGGAAAAGGACTGAGAACAAAGTTAATTCTAAACACCAGAAGTCTTCAGGCAAAGGACAGAAGAAAAACAAGATTGATTAGGGTAGAAAAGGTACAGTTTACAAAAATCAGCATCTCACTCCAATAAAATGTAGGAGGAGAAAGTAGGACAATGTGATTACTTGGAATTCCCTGCTATTAATAAATGCTACGTTCTAATTTAAAGATAATTTCAAGATCCARATTCCAAGGTGAATCTGAGCAAAAACTTTTGAAGTTAATTAATAAAATGCTGGAAGTGAGAACATGGCAGAAAATGTGAGTTCCTTGCTGTAGGGGGGTAGCTCTGGCTGTTGCTCACCAGCTGCCACCAAAACCTCARTCCTTGCTTCCTCTCACTCCTCACCTACCCCATCCCAAACACCAGCCAAGCATGTGCAAGGCACTTGTTCGAGTTTGAAGGTACAGGTTTTCACTTTTTTTCTTTAT